>NC_073241.2:30358181-30661212 GCF_029281585.2 Gorilla gorilla gorilla | reverse complement strand
ATTTTATGTGCTGTCCATAATATATATTTTGTGTACTTTAATATTTTATGTACAGTGTTTAACATATATTTGCTGTATTATGATATTTTATTTACAGTATATAATATATATTTGGTGTACTTTGATACTTTATGAACAGTATATAATAAATATTTGGTGTACTTTGATATTTTATGTGCAGTATATAGTATATGTTTGCAGTTTGATATTTTATGTGCAGTATATAATATATATTTGGTGGAATTTGATATCTTATGTACAGTATATAATATATATTCTGTGTAATTTGATATTTTATGTACAGTATATAATATATATTTGGTGTATACTGATATTTTATATACAGTATGTAATATATATTTGGTGTACTTTGATATTTTATGTACAGTATATAATATATTTTTGGTGTACTTTTATATTTTATGTGCAGTATGTAATATATATTTGGTGAAATTTGATATTTTATTTACTGTATGTAATATATATTTGGTGAAATTTGATATTTTATGTACAGTATATAATATATATTTGTTGAAGTTTGATATTGTACGCACAGTATATAATATATGTTTGGTGTACTTTGATATTTTATGTACAGTATATAATATATATTTGTGTACTTTGATATTTTATTTGCAGTATATGATGTATATTTCGTGAAGTTTGATATTTTATGTGAAGTATATAATATATATTTGGTGAAATTTGATATTTTATGTACAGTATATTATATATTTTTGGTGTACTTTTATATTTTATGTACAGTATATAATATATATTTGGTGTATTTTGATATTTTATGTACAGTATATAACATATATTTGGAGTAGTTTGATATTTTATGTACAGTATATAAGATATATTTGGTGTACTTTGATATTTTATGTGCAGTATATTATATATATTTGGTGAAGTTTGATATTTTATGTGCAGTATATAATATATATTTTGTGAAATTTGATATTTTATGTACCATATAAAATATATATTTGGTGTACTTTGATATTTTATGTACAGAATATAATATATGTTTGGTGTACTTTGATATTTTATGTACAGAATATGATCTGTATTTGGTGTAGTTTGGTATTTTTTGTACAGTATATAATATATTTGTGGTGAAATTTGATATTTTATGTATAATATATAATATATATTTGGTGTACTTTGATATTTTATGTACACTATATAATATATATTTGGTGTACTTTGATAGTTTATATACTGTATATAATATATATTTGGTGCACTTTGATATTTTATGTGCTGTACATAATATATATTTTGTGTACCTTAATATTTTATGTACAGTGTTTAATATATATTTGCTGTATTTTAATATTTTATGTACAGTATATAATATATATTTGGTGTACTTTGATACTTTATGAACAGTATATAATAAATATTTGGTGTACTTTGATATTTTATATGCAGTATATAGTATATGTTTGTAGTTTGATATTTTATGTGCAGTATATAATATATATTTGGTGAAATTTGATATCTTATGTACAGTATATAATATATATTCTGTGTAATTTGATATTTTATGTACAGTATATAATATATATTTGGTGTATACTGATATTTTATATACAGTATGTAATATATATTTGGTGTACTTTGATATTTTATGTACAGTATATAATATATTTTTGGTGTACTTTTATATTTTATGTGCAGTATGTAATATATATTTGGTGAAATTTGATATTTTATTTACTGTATGTAATATATATTTGGTGAAATTTGATATTTTATGTACAGTATATAATATATATTTGGTGTTCTTTGATATTTTATGTACAGTATATGATATATATTTGGTGTACTTTGATATTTTTTGTTCAGTATCTAACATATATTTTATGTGGACTATATGATATATATTTGGTTTACTTTGATTTTTTTTACAGTATATAACATATATTTGGTGTCCATTGATATATTATGAACCTTACATAATATATATCTGGTGTACTTTGATATTTTATGAAAAGTACGTAGTATATATTTGGTGTACTTTGATATTTTATGTGCAGTCTGTGATATATATTTGGTGAAGTTTGATATTTTATGTGCAGTATGTAATAAATATTTGGTGTACTTTGATATTTTATCTACAGTATATAATATATATTTGGTGTACTTTGATATTTTATATACAGTATATAATATATATTTGGTGTACTTTGATATTTTATGTGCAGTATATAATATATATTTTGTGTACTTTGATATTTTATGTACAGTATTTAATATATAATTGTTGTATTTTGATATTTTATGTACAGTAAATAATATATATTTGGTTTACTTTGATATTTTATGAATAGTATGTAATATATATTTGCTGTACTTTGATATTTTATGTGCAGTATATGATATATATTAGAAGTTTGATATTTTATGCGTAGTATATAATATATATTTGGTTAAAGTTGATATCTTATGTACAGTGTATAATATATTCGGTGTAATTTGATATTTTATGTACAATATATAATATATATTTGGTGTATATTTATATTTTATGTACAGTATATAATATATATTTGGTGTACTTTAATATTTCATGTACAGTACATTATATATTTGGTGTACTTTTATATTTTATGTTCTGTATATAATATATATTTGGTGACGTTTGATATTTTATGTAAAGTATATAATATATATTTTGGGAAATTTGATATTTTATTTACTGTATATAATATATATTTGGTGAAATTTGATATTTTATGTATTGTGTACAATATATATTTTGTGTACTTTGAGATTTTGTGTACAGTATATTATTTATATGGTGTACTCTGACATTTTCTGTACAGTATATAACATATATTTGGTGAAATATGATATTTTATGTACAGTATATAATATACATTTGTTGAAGTTTGATATTGTATGCACAGTATATAATATATGTTTGGTGTACTTTGATATTTTATGTACAGTATATAATATATATTTGTGTACTTTGATATTTTATTTGCAGTATATGATGTATATTTCGTGAAGTTTGATATTTTATTTGAAGTATATAATATATATTTGGTGAAATATGATATTTTATGTACAGTATATAATATATATTTGGTGTACTTTGATATTTTATGTACAGTATATAACATATATTTGGAGTAGTTTGATATTTTATGTACAGTATATAAGATATATTTGGTGTACTTTGATATTTTATGTGCAGTATATGATTTATATTTGGTGAAGTTTGATATTTTATGTGCAGTATATAATATATATTTTGTGAAATTTGATATTTTACGTACCATATAAAATATATATTTGGTGTACTTTGATATTTTATGTACAGAATATAATATATGTTTGGTGTACTTTGATATTTTATGTACAGAATATGATCTGTATTTGGTGTAGTTTGGTATTTTTTGTACAGTATATAATATATATGTGGTGAAATTTGATACTTTATGTATAATATATAATATATATTTGGTGTACTTTCATATATTATGTACACTATATAATATATATTTGGTGTACTTTGATATTTTATATACTGTATATAATATATATTTAGTGCACTTTGATATTTTATGTGCTGTACAGAATATATATTTTGTGTACTTTAATATTTTATGTACAGTGTTTAATATATATTTGCTGTATTTTGATATTTTATGTACAGTATATAATATATATTTGGTGTACTTCGATATTTTATGAACAGTATATAATAAATATTTGGTGTACTTTGATATTTTATGTGCAGTATATAGTATATGTTTTTAGTTTGATATTTTATGTGCAGTATATAATATATATTTGGTGAAATTTGATATCTTATGTACAGTATATAATATATATTCTGTGTAATTTGATATTTTATGTACAGTATATAATATATATTTGGTGTATACTGATATTTTATATACAGTATGTAATATATATTTGGTGTACTTTGATATTTTATGTACAGTATATAATATATTTTGTTGTACTTTTATATTTTATGTGCAGTATGTAATATATATATGCTGAAATTTGATATTTTATTTACTGTATGTAATATATATTTGGTGAAATTTGATATTTTATGTACAGTATATGATATATATTTGGTGTACTTTGATATTTTTTGTTCAGTATCTAACATATATTTTATGTGGAGTATATGATATATATTTGGTGTACTTTAATTTTTTTTTACAGTATATAACATATATTTGGTGTACATTGATATATTATGAACCTTACATAATATATATCTGGTGTACTTTGATATTTTATGAAAAGTACGTAGTATATATTTGGTGTACTTTGATATTTTATGTGCAGTCTGTGATATATATTTGGTGAAGTTTGATATTTTATGTGCAGTATGTAATAAATATTTGGTGTACTTTGATATTTTATCTACAGTATATAATATATATTTGGTGTACTTTGATATTTTATATACAGTATATAATATATATTTGGTGTACTTTGGTATTTTATGTGCAGTATATAATATATATTTTGTGTACTTTGATATTTTATGTACAGTATTTAGTATATAATTGTTGTATTTTGATATTTTATGTACAGTAAATAATATATATTTGGTGTACTTTGATATTTTATGAACAGTATGTAATTTATATTTGCTGTACTTTGATATTTTATGTGCAGTATATGATATATATTAGAAGTTTGATATTTTATGCGTAGTATATAATATATATTTGGTGAAAGTTGATATCTTATGTACAGTGTATAATATATTCGGTGTAATTTTATATTTTATGTACAGTATATAATATATATTTTGTGTATATTTATATTTTATGTACAGTATATAATATATATTTGGTGTACTTTAATATTTCATGTACAGTACATAATATATATTTGGTGTACTTTTATATTTTTTGTTCTGTATATAATATGTATTTGGTGACGTTTGATATTTTATGTATTGTATATAATATATATTTTGTGTACTTTGATATTTTATGTACAGTATATTATTTATATGGTGTACTTTGACATTTTCTGTACAGTATATAACATATATTTGGAGAAATATGATATTTTATGTACAGTATACAATATATATTTGTTGAAGTTTAATATTTTATGTACAGTATATAACATATATTTGGAGTAGTTTGATATTTTATGTACAGTATATAAGATATATTTGGTGTACTTTGATATTTTATGTGCAGTATATGATATATATTTGGTGAAGTTTGATATTTTATGTGCAGTATATAATGTATATTTGGTGAAATTTGATATTTTATATAAAGTATATAATATATATTTGGTGTACTTTGATATTTTATGTACAGAATATGATCTGTATTTGGTGTAGTTTGGTATTTTATGTACAGTATATAATATATATGTGGTGAAATTTGATATTTTATGTATAATATATAATATATATTTGGTGTACTTTCATATTTTATGTACAGTATATGATATATATTTGGTGTTCTTTGATATTTTTTGTACAGTATATAACATATATTTGGTGAAATTTGATATTTGATGTACAGTATATAATATATATTAGGTGAATTTTGATATTTTATGCACAATATACTTTATATATTTGGTGAAATTTTATATTTTATGTACAGTACATAATAGAAATTTGGTGTACTTTGATATTTTATGTACAGTATTCAATATATTTTTGGTGAACTTTGATATATTCTGTACAGGAAATAGTATATATTTGGTGAAATTTGATATTTTACGTACAGTATATAATATATATTTTCTGTAGCTTGATATTTTTTGTACAGTTTATGTTATATATTTGGATTACTTCAATATTTTTTGTGCAGGATATAACATATATTAAGGGTACTTTGATATTGTTTGTACAGTATATAGTATATATTTGGTGTACTTAGATATTTTATGTACAGTATATGATGTAAATTTGATCATGTTTGATATTTTATGTGCAGTATATAATATATACTTGGAGAAATTGGATATTTTATGTACAGTATATGATATGTATTTGGTGTAACTTGATATGTTATGTACAGTATTTAATATATATTTGGTGTACTTTGATATTTTATGTACAGTATATAGTATATATTTGGTGTACTTTGATACTTTATGAACATTATATAATATATATTTGGTGTACTTTGATATTTTATGTATAGTATATAATATGTATTTGGTGAACTTTTATATTTTATGTCCAGTATGTAATATATATTTGGTGTACTTTGATATTTTATGCACAGTATATGATAAATATTTGGTGTACTTTGATATTTTTTGTACAGTATATAACATATATATTATATACAGTATATGATACATATTTGGCGTTCTTTGATTTTCTTTGACAGTATATAACATATATTTGGTGTACTTTGATATTTTAGGTACCTTTTATAATATATATCTGGTGTACTTTGATATTTTATGTACAGTATATAATATATATTTGGTGTACTTTGATATTTTATGTACAGTATATTGAATATATATGGTGTACTTTGATATTTTATGTGCAGTATATGATATATTTTTGGTGAAGTTTGATATTTTATGTGCAGTATGTAATATATATTTGGTGTACTTTGATATTTTAAGTACAGATATATAATATATATTTGGTGTACTTTGATTTTGTATATACAGTATATAATACATATTTGGTGTACTTTTATATTTTATACGTAGTACATAATATATATTTGGTGTACTTTGATATTTTATGAACATTATATAATATATATTTGGTATACTTTGATATTTTATGTGCAGTATATGATATATATTTGAAGTTTGATATTGTATGTGCTGTATATAATATATCTTTGGTGAAATTTGATATCTTATGTAAGTATATAATATATATTTGGTGTAATTTGATATTTTATGTACAGTATATAATATATACTTGGTGTACTTTGATATTTTATGTACGGTATATAATGTATATTTGGTGTACTTTTATGTTTTATGTGCAGTACATAATATATATTAGGTGAAGTTTGATATTTTATGTGCAGTATATAATACATTTGGTGAAGTTTGATATTTCATGAACAGTATATTATATATATTTGGTGAAATTTGATATATTATGTACAGTATATAATATATATTTGGTGTACTTTGATATTTTATGTACAGTATATAATATGTTTTAAGTGAACTTTGATATTTTATGTCCAGTATGCAATATATATTTGGTGTACTTTGATATTTTATGTACAGTATAAGATATCAATTTGTTGCACTTTGATATTTTTGTACACTATATAACATATATTTTATGTACAGTATATGATATATATTTGGTGTACGTTGATTTTTTTTTACAATATATAACATATATTTGGTGTACTTTGATATTTTATGTACGTTTTATAATATATATCTGGTGTACTTTGATATTTTATGAACAGTATATATTATATATTTGGTGTACTTTGATATTTTATGTGCAGTATATTATATATATTTGGTGAAGTTTTACATTTTCTGTTCAGTACATAATATATATTTGGTGAAATTTGATATTTTATATACAGTATATAATATATATTTGTTGTACTTTATATTTTATGTACAGCATATAATATATATTTGGTGAAATTTGATATTTTATGTACGGTATATAGCATACATTTGGTGAAAATTGATATTTATATACAGTATATAATATATATTTGGTGTACTTTGATATTTTATGTAAAGTATATAATATATATTTGGTGTAATTTGATATTTTATATACAGTATATAATATATATTTGCTGTACTTTGATATTTTATGTGCAGTATATGATATATATTTGGTGAAGTTTGATATTTTATGTGCAGTATATAATATGTATTTGGTGAAATTTGATATTTTTTGTGCAGTATATAATATATATTTGGTGTACTTTGATATTTTATGTACAGAATACAATATATATGGTGTACTTTGATATTTTATGTACAGTATATAATATATATTTGGTGTATTTGATATTTTATGAACAGTATTTAACATATATTTGGTGTACTTTCGTATTTTATGTGCAGTACATTATATATAGTTCGTGAATTTTGATATTTTATGTGCAGTATGTAATATATATTTGGTGGAAATTGATATTTTACATACAGTATATAATATATATTTGGTGTACTTTGATATTTTATGTACAGAATATGATATATATTTGTTGTACTTTGATATGTTTTGTACAGTATATAACATATTTTATGTACAGTCTATGATATATATTTTGTGTACTTTTATATTTTTTGTACAGTATATAAGGTATATCTGCTGGACTTTGATATTTTATGTACAGTACATAATATATAATTTGTGAAATTTGGTATTTTATGTACGGTATGTAATATATATTTGGTGAAGTTTGATATTTTATGTAGAGTATATAATATATATATGGTGAAATTTGAAATTTTATGTACAGTATATAATATTTATTTGGTGTAATTTGATATTTTATGTACAGTATATAGTATACGTTTGGTGTACATTGATATTTTACATACTGTATATAATATATATTTGGTGCACTTTGATATTTTGTGTGCAGTACATAATATATATTTTGTGTACTTTGATATTTTATGTATGGTATTTAATATATATTTGCTGTATTTTGATATTTTATGTACAGTATATAATATATATTTGGTGTACTTTGATATTTTATGAACAGTATATAATAAATATTTGGTGTACTTTTATATTTTATGTGCAGTATATGACATATATTTGAATTTTGATATTTTATGTGCAGTATATAATGTATATTTGGAGAAATTTGATATCTTATGTACAGTATATCATATATATTCAGTGTAATTTGATATTTTATGTACAGTATATAATATATATTTGGTGTATATTGATATTTTATGTATAGTATATAATATATATTTGGTGTACTTTGATATTTTATGTACAGTATAATAATATATATTTGATGTACTTTTATATTTTACGTGCAGTATATAATGTATATTTGATGAAGTTTTTATTTTCTGTGCAGTATATAATATATATTTGGTGAAATTTGATATTTTATTTACTGTATATAATATATATTTGGTGAAATTTGATATTTTATGTACAGTATATAATATATATTTGGTGTTCTTTGATATTTTATGTACAGTATATGATATATATTTGGTGTACTTTGATATTTTTTGTACAGTATATAACATATATTTTAAGTGGAGTATATGATATATATTTGGTGTACTTTGATATTTTTACAGTATATATCATATTTTTGGTGTACTTTGATATTTTATGTACTTTTTATAATATATATATGGTGTACTTTGATACTTTATGAACAGTACATAGTATATATTTGGTGTACTTTGATATTTTATGTGCAGTGTATGATATATATTTGGTGAAGTTTGATATTTTATGTGCAGTACATAGTATATATTTGGTGTACTTTGATATTTTATGTACAGTATATAATATATATTTGGTGTACTTTGATATTGTATGTGCAGTATATGATATATATTTGGTGAAGTTTGATATTTTACGTACAGTATATATTATATGTTCGGTGTACTTTCATATTTTATGTGCAGTATATAATGTATATTTGGTGAAGTTTGATATTTTATGTGCTGTATGTAATATATATTTGGTGAAATTTGATATTTTATTTACAGTATATAATATATATTTGGTGTACTTTTATATTTTATGTACAGTATATAATATATATTTGGTGTACTTTGATATTTTATTTGCATTATATAATATATGTTTGGTGTACTTTTATATTTTATGTACAGAATATAATCTGTATTTGGTGTAGTTTGGTATTTCATGTACAGTATATAATATATATGTGGTGAAATTTGATGTTTTATGTACAGTATATAATATATATTTTGTTTGCTTTCATATTTTATGTACAGAATATGATATATGTTTGGTGCTCTTTGATATTTTTTGTACAGTATATAACATATACTTGGTGAAATTTGATATTTTATGTACAATATATAATATATATTAGGTGAAGTTTCATATTTTATGCACAGTATGCTACATATATTTGGTGAAATTTTGTATTTTACGTACAGTGTATAAAATAAATTTGGTATACTTTGATATTTTATGTACAGTATTCAATATATTTTTGGTGTACTTTGATATATTCTGTACAGGAAATAGTATATATTTGGAGAAATTTGATATTTTATGTACACTATATAATATATATTTGCTGTACTTTGTTATTTTTTGTAGAGTATACGATATATATTTGGAGTACTTTCATATATTTTGTGCAGTGTATAACATATATTAAGTATACTTTGATATTTTATGTACAGTATATAGTATATATTTGGTGTACTTTGCTATTTTATGTGCAGTATATGATGTAAATTTGTTGAAGTTTGATATTTTATGTGCAGTATATAATATATACTTGGTGAAACTGGATATTTTTTGTACAGTATATAATATATATTTGGTGTACTTTGATATGTTATGTACAGTATTTAATATATATTTGGTGTGCTTTGATATTTTATGTACAGTATATAATATATATTTGGTGTACTTTGATACTTTATGTACAGTACATAGTATATCTTTGGTGAAATTTCATATTTTATGTACAGTGTATAGTATATATTTGGTGAAGTTTGATATTTTATGTGCAGTATATATTATATATTTGGTGTATTTGATAATTTATGTACATTATATGGTATATATTTGGTGAACTTTGATAGTTTCTGTACTGTATATAACATATATTTGGTGAAATTTGATATTTTATCTACAGTATATAATACATATATGGTGAAATTTGATATTTTATGTACAGGGTATAGTATATCCTTGGTGAAATTTGATATTTTATGTACAGTATATAATATATGTTTGGTGTACTTTGATATTTTATGTACAGTATATGATACATATTTGGTGATCTTTGAAATTTTTTGTACAGTTTATAACGTTTATTTGGTGAAATTTGATATTTTATGGACAGTATATAATATATTTCGTGAAGTTTGATATTTCATAAACAGTATATTATATATATTTGCTGAAATTTGATATATTATGTACAGTATATGGTATATATTTGGTGTACTTTGATATTTTATGTAGAGTATATAACATATATTTGGTGAAATTTGATATTTTTTGTACAATATATTATACTAATTTGGAGAAGTTTGATATTTTATGAACAGCATATAATATATATTTGGTGGAATTTCTATTTTATGTACAGTAAAAAATATATGTGGTGTACTTTAATATTTTATGTAAAACATGTAATATATATTTGGTGTACTTTGATATTTTATGTACAGTATACAATATATATTTGGTGAAATTTGATACTTTATGTATCATATATAATATATATTTGGTGTATTTTGATATCTTATCTGCAATATATGATATATATTTGGTGAAGTTTGATATTTTATGTGCAATATATAATAGATTTTTGTCAAAATTTGATATTTTATGTACAGTATATAATATATATTTGGTGTACTTAGTTATTTTATGTCCATTATGTGATTTGTATTTGGTGTACTTTGTGATTTTATGTACTGTATATAATATATATTTGGCATATTTTGAAATTTTTTGTACAGTGTATAATATATATTTGGTGAACTTTGATATTTTTTGTACAGTATATAATATATATTTGGTGTACTTTGAAATTTTATGTACAGTGTATAATATATATTTGGTGTATTTTGATATTTCATGTACAGTATATAATATATATTTGGTGTACTTTGATATTTTATGTACAGTATGTGATATATATTTTTTGCCCTTTGATATTTTACGTGCAGTATATGATATATGTTTGGTGAAGTTTTATATTTTATGTGCAGTATATAATATATATTTGATGAATTTTTATATTTTATGTACAGTATATAATATATAGTTGGTGTACTTTGATATTTTATGTACAGTGTATAATATATACTTGGTGAAATTTGATATTTTATGTACAGTATATAGTATATATTTGGTGAAAATTGATATTTTACATACAGTATATAATATATGTTTGGTGTACTTTGATATTTTATGTACGGTATATGATATATATTTGGTGTACTTTGATATTTTTGTACAGTATGTAATATATATTTGGTGAAATTTGACATTTTATGTACAGTATATAAAATATATTTGGTGAAATTTGATATCTTATGTACAGTATGTTGTACATATTTGGGGAAATTTGATATTTTATGTACAGCATATAATATGTTTGATGTACTTTGATATTTTATGTACATTATATGGTATATATTTGGTGAAATTTGATAATTTTTGTACAGTACATAGTATATATTTAGGGAAATTTGATATTTTATGTACAGTATATAATATATGTTTGATGAACCTTGATGTTTTATGTACATTATATGGTATATATTTTGTGAACTTTGATATTTTCTGTAGAGCATATAACATATGTTTTGTGAAATTTGATATTTTATGTGCAGTATATTATATATATTTGGTGCAGTTTGATATTTTATATACAGTATATAATATATATTTGGTGAAATTTGATATTTTACGTACAATACATAGAATATATTTGGTGAAATCTGATATTTTATGTACAGTATATAGTATATATTTGGTGTTCTTGGATATTTTAAGTACAATATACAAAATATATTTGATGAAATTTGATATTGTATGTACAGAATATAATATATTTGGTGAAGTTTGATATTTTATTTACACTATATAATATATATTTGGTGTACTTTGATATTTTATGTACAGTATATGATATATATTTGGTGTATTTTGATATATTTTGTACAGTATATAACATATATTTGGTGAAATTAGATATTTTATGTGCAGTATATAATATATATTTGTTGAATTTTTATATTTTATGTACACTGTATAATATATATTTGGTGAAATTTGATTTTTTATGTACAGTATATAACATATATTTGTTCAAATTTTTTATTTTATGTACAGTATATGATATATGTTTGGTGAAGTTTGATATTTTATATACAGGATATGATATATATTTGGTGTACTTTGATATTTTTTGTACAGTATATCACATATATTTGGTGAAATTTGATATTTTATGTACAGTATATAATATATATTTGGTGAACTTTGATATTTTGTGTACAGTATATTATATATATTTGGTGAAATTTGATATTTTATGTACAGTATATAATATATATTTGGTGTACTTTGATATTTTATGTACAGTATATGATATATATTTGGTGTACTTTGATATTTTTTGTACAGTATATCACATATATTTGGTGACATGTGATATTTTATGTACAGTATATAATATATATTTGGTGAACTTTGATATTTTATGTACAGTATATTATATATATTTTGTGAAATTTGATATTTTATGTACAGTATATAATATATATTTGGTGTACTTTGATATTTTAGGTACAGTATACAATATATACTTGGTGTACTTTGATATTTTCTGTACATGAAATAGTATATAGTTGGTGAAATTTGATATTTTATGTACAGTACATAGTATATATTTGGTGAAATTTGATATTTTTTGTACAGTATATAATATATATTTTGTGTACTTTGACATTTTCTGTACAGTATAAAACTTATATCTGTTGAAATTTCATATTTTATATATAGTATAATATATATATTTGGTGAAGTTTGATATCTTATGTACAGTATATTACATATATTTGGTGAAATTTTATATTTGATGTACAGCATATAATATATCTTTGGTGAACTTATATATTTTATGTACAGTATATAATACATGTTTGGTGAAATTTGATATTTTATGTACAGTATATAATATATATTTGGTGTACTTTGATATTTTATGTGCAGTATATGGTATACATTTGATGTACTTTGATATTTTTTGTACAGTATATCACATATATTTGGTGAAATTTGATATTTTATGTACAGTATATAATATATATTTGGTGTACTTTTATATTTTATGTACAGTATGTGATATATATTTGGTGTACTTTGATATATTTTGTACAGTATATAACATATATTTGGTGAAATTTGATATTTTATTTGCAATATATAATATATATTTGGTGAATTTTTATATTTTATGTACACTATATAACATATATTTGGTGAAATTTGATTTTTTATGCACAGTAGATAACATATATTTGTTGAAATTTGATATTTTATGCGCAGTATATGATATATATTTAGTGAAGTTTGATATTTTATGTACAGGACATTATATATATTTGGTGAAATTTGATATTTTACGTACAGTATATAATATATGTTTGGTGTACTTTGATGTTTTATGTACAGTATATAATACATATTTGGTGAAATTTGATATTTTATGTGCAGTATATAATATATATTTGGTGTGCTTTGATATTTTATGTACCGTATATGATATATATTTGGTGAAATTTGATATTTTATGTACTGTATATAGTATATATTTGGTGAAATTTGCTATGTTATGTACAGTATATAATGTATATTTGGTGTACTTTGACATTTTCTGTACAGTATAAAACATATTTGTTGAAATTTCATATTTTATGTACAGTATATAATATATACTTGGTGAAGTTTGATATTTTATTTACAGTATATTATATATATTTGGTGAAATTTGATATTTTATGTACAGTATATAATATATTTTTGGTGAACTTTTATATTTTATGTACAGCATTTAATATATATTTGGTGAAATTTGATATTTTATATACAGTATTTAATATATATTTGGTGTACTTTGATATTTTATGTACAGTATATGATATATATTTGATGTACTTTGATATTTTTTGTACAGTATATCACATATGTTTGGTGAAATTTGATATGAGCCACTGCTCCTGGCAGAGATTCTAAGTTTTTTGAGAATAGTGACTGTGTTTCTTGGGTCACGGCTCTATCTTATACATCTGGCACAGTGTGTGTGTGTAGCAGGTGTTTAATATTTGTTAAACACAAGTGGTCCTTAATATTAAACAGCATGGGATTTAAGACATGAACTTGGGTTTGAGTCTCAGCACTTTCACTTCTTAGTTGTATGACCTTGGCCATTTAATCCCTTTGATCTTGAATTTCCCTATCCGAAAAATTGGGGACATACTAATTAACATCTATTGTGATGGGTTGTAATGAGAATTAAATGATAATGTGTACAAAATCCCTAACTTGATTGGATTTGTGGTACGCAGTAGCTATCAAGACCATTTTAACCCCAATATGAGAAGGATTCACTCATCACACTGTTGTATATTTTGTAGCTATTACTTCTTTAATCCCCAAGGACTTGTTTAAAAATGTGTTCTTCAGTTTCTACTTCCCAGTTCCCTTGTGGAACTGGTAAAAATTTAAAATATCTTAACATAATATTTTATTTCAAAAGATAAACAGTAAGGTAAAATGTGGTTTTTCTTGGACAACATATGGTAGAATGATGTCTGGAATATTTAGTTATGTCATTTAATACTTTTTTCCTTACCAGTTTTTAAAAAAATTATTTTATTTTAGGTTCGGGGGTACACATGCAGGTTCGTTACATGGCTAGATTATGTAATGCTGAGGTTTGGCCTGCTAGCGCAGCCATCATCCAAAGTGACCCTAGTACCCAGTAAGTAGTTTTCAACCTGTGTACCTCCTCTTCTACCTTCTCTTTTGGAATCTCTGGTCTATTACTTCCATCTTTATGTTCACATGTACTCATTGTTTAGCTCCCACTTAGAAATGAGACCATGTGGTATTTGATTTTCTGGTTCTGAGTTACTTCTTTTAGGATAAAGGATGAAAAAGAATGTAGCCTCCAGCTCCATCCGTGTTGCTGCGAAGGACATGATTCCATTCTTTTTTATGGCTGTATATTTTTACCTTTTTTGCGAGGGGGAGAGGATTTAAATATGGACCAGCATAATGAAGAAAATATCTGTAATCCCACTATTCACATAACCCCTGCTAGTTTAAAAAAAGTTCATGTAGGCTGAGCATGGTGGCTCACACCTGTAATCCCAGCACTTTGGGAGTCCAAGGCTGGAGGATCACTTGAGCTTAAGAGTTTAAGACCAGCCTGAGTAACATAGTGAAACCTCATGTCTACAAAATATAAAAATTAGCCAGGTATGGTGGTGCATGCCTGTAGTCCCAGCTACCTGGGAGGATTGCTTGAGGCCAAGAGTTCGAGGCTGCAGTAAGCTGTGATTGTGCCACTGCACTCCACCAGGCGTTTAAAAAAAAAAAGTAAATAATTAGAAAATTTAAAGAGTGTAAACTAGAGGCCCCTCCTATTAGTTTGCTAGAGCTACCATAACAAAATACCACAAACTGAGTGACATAAGTGACACCATTTTTTTTTTTTTTTGAGAAGCAGTCTCACTCTGTCGCCAGGCTGCACGATCTCGGCTCACTGCAGCCTCGGCCTCCCAGGTTCAAGTGATTCTCCTACCTCGGCCTCCCGAGTAGCTGGGACTTCCAGCCTCCAGAATTGTGAAATTTAATTTCTTTTAATTTTAAAAAATTAAGAGTGACACTCGGCCGGGCGCAGTGGCTCATGCCTATAATCCCAGCACTTTGGGAGGCTAAGGCGGGCAGATCACGAGGCCAGGAGATTTAGACTATCCTGGCTAACACGGTGAAACCCGGTCTCTACTAAAAAATACAAAAAATTAGCCGGGCATGGTGGTGGGCGCCTGTAGTCCCAGCTACTTGGGAGGCTGAGGCAGGAGAATGGCGTGAACCCGGGAGGCAGAGCTTGCAGCGAGCCGAGATGGCACCACTGCACTCCAGCCTGGGCCACAGAGCGAGACTCTGTCTCAAAAAAAAAAAACACAGCAACAAAAAACCAAATGGAATTATACTATAAAAACTGTTTTGTAACTTACTTTTTTTTGGCATACTAGTATATGTTACACATCTTTTCATAGGTATAGCATTATTAATGTAGGTGCAGTTCAGTAATGATTGAAATGAAGTTTTCATTATATTCTATTTTTGAAAAATTACCAATAACTACATATATAACTGAAATCACATTATGTAACTGTCAGTATAAAGGAATGGCTCAGGTAAAACCCAATAGAAGTTGTATATTTAATATTTTTAATAATTTTTTTGATTAAAAAGTTAAAACTTGTACTACATGGCTATTAGGGTAAGGAAGTATGATCTCTTTAACGTACATGGTATTTTAAAAATATCTTATTCTGGTGTGTCTTCTTGATTGTAAAACCCCACTTAACATTTTGGGCTTCTATTTACATCTTTTTACTTTAAAGTAACACTATTCTGTGGTTATCCTTGTGGCATATTAAAGTGATATTTTAAGGAATACTTAACCAAATTCTATATAAAATGTATCTACTCTAAGTTAGAAATCTTGGTGCACTTACTGGTCTTATGATCTCAGAAGTCACTTAAGATCCTGAGCTCTGTATTAAGCCAGTGCTGGTTCAAGTTCTGGATCTACCATTGAATAATTGACCATGACTTCTTTATACTTCAGTTTCCCCAACTGTTGAATAGGAACAATGATTGTTGTGATGAGTCCATAAAAAATACAGTCTTACTGACTTTATGGTGGCCGAAATTTCAAGAGTAACACAATAACAGTTAAGTCATACTGGGACTCAGGCTAATCTTTTCTCCGTTGCCCTAGGCATTGATGTCTACCTGGCAAATGAGGGTGAGAAGTGGTGAGGGATTGCATGGGAGGTTTGGGGACAAGGCCTGGGAGTAGTAAAGAGGCATCTTTCACTTTTGCCCACATTTCATTGTCCAGACCAGTCATGTGAAAGGGAAGCTGGGAAATGTAGTTTAGCCATATGCCAGGAGGAAAAGGAAACGCTTTGGTAAATAGACAGTTTTTGCCACCAGTGCTAAGCACAGTTCCTGGAAGATGGTTTTCAAGTCATTAAGCAAGTCACTTTTCACCTCTCCAGGTCCGTGTTTCTTTCTGTAAAGTGGGAAGGGGGATGATAATGAAAACTTCTATGAAGCATTGTTTTGGGAGACCTATATGTTATAACCATCTTAACTCACTTAATTCTTACAAAAGTCCTCTGAAGTAAAGACTATTATTGTCCTTTTTTTTTTCTTTTTTATCAGCTGAGGAAGCTAAGGCTCAGAGTGAGTCATGGACACAGGATTTGAACCCAGGCAGTCTTTTCTGTAGGGTCTGTGCTTTTATTTATTTTTATTTTTATTAATTTTTTTTTTGAGATGGAGTCTCATTCTGTCACCCGGGCTGGAGTGCAGTGGTGTGATCTCAGCTCACTGCAACCTCACCTCTCAGGTTCAAGCACTTCTCCTCCCTCAGCCTCCCAAGTAGCTGGGATTATAGGTGAGTGCTACCACGCCAGGCTAATTTTTGTATTTTTAGTAGAGTCGGGGTTTCACTGTGTTGGCCAGGCTGGTCTTGAACTCCTGACCTCAGGTGGTTCACCTGCCTCAGCCTCCCAAAGTGCTGGGATTACAGGCATGAGCCACTGCACCTGGCTCAGGCATAATGTGATATCATTTATAAATATTAGAGAATGTAGTTCTAAAAAGTGAAGGCTTAAGAAAAACCTAATACCACCATCATACTTAAAAAAAATTGACAGTTAAATGCATAATATCATCAAATATTCTATGTTCAGGTAAACATGTCTCACTTTAAAAGTATTTGAAGAAGGCTTACATATTGCGATTAAGTCTATTAATCTGTAGGTTACCACCTTTCTTTTTATTCTCGCAATTTATTCGTTAAAGAAATGGGTTATTTGCCCTGTAGAGTTCCCGTAGTCAGGATTTTGCTGATTCCTGAGATTCAATACCAGGTTTATCCCTGATGTTTCTTTATTTTCTGTATTTCCAAATGAGTAGTTGGAACCAGAGGCTTGGTCAGAGTCAGGTTCAGTCTTATTTTACAAGACTGCTTTGTAGTTGTGATGCATTCTTTCATCAGGAGTCACAAAATGTGATTTTCTCTTTTTGTGACACTAGCAACTGTTGGTGACTAATGCCTAGATCCTTTGATTCATTAAGGGTTGTAAAATGATAATGTTCTAGTTGTGTTACTCCTTCATTTTATTATCTGGAATACTGTTTTATAAAAAGAAAAGTTTCCATCACCTCTTACTTGGTTGCCCAGTGTAACTGTTCATATGGGAAAGGCAGAATAAATGTTTGCTTGTTTACCTTTCTTTACCAGTTTCCAGTGTAGTCAGTAGGTTCACTATATTTTCCAGCTGTGATTAATAAATTTTTAAAATTATTATTTTTAATGTATCTGTTACTGTATAGGACAGTATCTGGAAATACCCAAAGACAAGATCTCTAAAGAAGTCATTGGCTAGTGGTGGATCAGTGCAGTGTGGTGGTGGTGGTGGTGGTGGTGGTGGTGGTGGTGGTGATGGTGGTGGTGGTGGTGGTGATGGTGGTGGTGGTGATGGTGGTGGTGGTGATGGTGTTGGTGGTGATGGTGATGGTGATGGTGGTAGTGGTGATGGTGGTGGTAGTGGTAGTGGTGGTGGTGGTAGTGGTGATGGTGGTAGTGGTGGTGGTGGTGGTGGTGGTGGTGATGGTGGTGGTGGTGATGGTGTTGGTGGTGATGGTGATGGTGATGGTGGTAGTGGTGATGGTGGTGGTGGTGGTGGTAGTGGTGGTGGTAGTGGTTGTGGTTTTAGTGGTGGTGGTGGTAGTGGTAGTGGTGGTTGTAGTGGTGATGGTGGTGGTGATGGTGGTGGTGGTGATGGTGATGATGGTGGTAGTGGTGGTGGTAGTGGTGGTGGTGGTAGTGGTGGTGGTGGTAGTGGTGATGGTGGTGGTGATGGTGGTGGTGGTGATGGTGATGATGGTGGTAGTGGTGATGGTGGTGGTGGTGGTAGTGGTGATGGTGGTAGTGGTGATGGTGGTAGTGGTGGTGGTAGTGGTGGTGGTGGTGGTGATGGTGGTGATAGTGGTGGTGATGATGGTGGTGGTGGTGATGGTGGTGGTGATGGTGGTGGTGGTGATGGTGATGATGGTGGTAGTGGTGATGGTGGTGGTGGTGGTGGTATTGGTGGTGGTGGTGGTATTGGTACTGGTGGTGGTAGTGGTGGTGGTGGTAGTGGTAATGTTGATGGTGGTGGTGGTGGTAGTGGTAGTGGTAGTGGTGGTGGTGGTGGTCGTGGTTTTAGTGGTGATGGTGGTGGTGGTGGTAGTGGTGGTGTTATGCACATGGGGGATAATATAGCAGAGGCATTTAGCTTGAAATCAGGAAAGAGCTCTGGAGTTATCCTTGAGCTGTGTTTTGAAGGTTGAGTAGCAGTTTGTTGTTGGAGGAGGTAGAGGTTACTTTTCAGGCAGAGGGAGCAGCATGTGCAAAGGCTCTGAGATGTGAGAGTTTGTTACTGAAGAAATTTGGTAGGGCTGGAAGCTCAGTGAGCTTCGTGCTAGAGAGTCAAGAAATGAGGCTTTAGAGGTAGTATGGATTTTAAGTCATTGAAGGAATAGTTTTGATTTAACTCTGAAGGCCATGGAGAGACATTGAAAGGTTTTATCCAAGTGAATGATGGAAGGAACAAACTGTGGAACCCTTGGGGCAGCACTGAGAAGAGTGACTCATGATGCCCCTTTTCTGAACTGCTTATACAGATTTGATTCTCATTCTTGGCATTACTCCTGATTCCTCCTTCGTCTACATGCACACGCACCTACACACACACACAAACACACACAGAGACACACGTCTGCCTCTCGGATCTCATTCTAGAGTCTTAGTTCTTGTTTTTTTCAGAATTTGGGCAACTAGCAAGGCTAGAAAGGAGGCCATCTAAAAAAGTGATTGGTGTTGAAAAGTTGCTGCTCCCGTCCTAGCAGCACAACTCTTGACGTCATAGTAATGGGAGTAACGACGATGATGAGTGTGGACAACTAATGAGCACTTAACTGTAGTACCAGGGACTATTCTCAGAATTCATTAGTGTGACAACCCTCTAAGGTAGGGTCTGTTATCCCCATTATACAGATGTGGCAGAAACGGCAGGGAGAAGTTAAGTGACTTGCTTAAGGTAATAAATGTAGTAAGAAGCAGAGGTGGGATTGAACCCGAACAGTTTGCATCTAGAGTTCATGCTCATAACATTCTATTTATTGCCTTTCTGGTTTTATGACCGCCTTCTTATCCAAGTGTATGCTCTGTGCCCCGCACATACAAACTAGTTCCCATAACATGTGTAATATAATCCCTCCTTTCCCAGGGTTTCCCGGCTTCCTATCCTTCCCCTTAGCTTTCTGTCATTAGTTTTTCCTAGGATTTCTGGTTCAGCCTATGTCAAAGTGAGAGTCACCCACATAGTTGATGATAAATACTGTTTGATTACAGGAATGTAGGAAGATGTGCAAGCATTCTACTAAAAATGCTTTTCCCACAGATAGAGTAAACCAAGGTTGCTTAGGTTTTGTAAGACTGCCATTCAACTATAAATAGGCCTTATGTATGTTTACTAAATCGGAAAAAATTTAATATAGCTAAATTTTAAATAATCAACAACAGAAAATAAAAATATTTTGCCCACCATCTTAAGGTTACAAAGACTTAGAGGTATGTTATATTTACATGCATGCATACACACACACACACACAAATTATACATAGATGTGTAGAAAATATAGAAAAGTAGAAAAATGTATACAAATATTTGAAATACATTATGTG
The DNA here is from genome assembly GCF_029281585.2 of Gorilla gorilla gorilla. Lineage (NCBI taxonomy): Eukaryota > Metazoa > Chordata > Mammalia > Primates > Hominidae > Gorilla > Gorilla gorilla. Next base: position 30,639,466 of record NC_073241.2, on the reverse strand, counting down.
GAATCATGTTTGTATTTTTTTAGCTTAGGAAAGAAAGCCATTAAAAGAGTTACATGTCAATAACCATGATACTATAGGATTTTAGTAGTTGCAGAGTATTACATTACTTAAATAAATGATTCACGGAATAGTCTTTTTTTATTGGACAAGGAATTTTCCCCTTCCCCTCAATCTTTGAGAGTTAGAAACAATGCAGAGATGAGTGTCTTTATAGTTAAACCTTTGTACCTTTTATAATTTACTTATGATAAATTTTCAAGTTGAATTCCTAGGCCAAAGGGTATACAGATTTTAAAGACTTTCAGTGTTGGCAGATATCACTGTAGGATAATTATACCAATTTATACTCTTACCAGTAATAAATGAGTGTATATATTTACCTATTACTTGTCAGTTCTGGAAATTGTGAATTGAACAGAATCTTCCAAAAAGCACTGAAAATTCGCCTGGGAATGTAAATATCCTTTTCTTCCCCATTCAGCTTACTAATGAATCTATCATAATCTCAGCTGTCTGAATCTAAAAGAGAACCAGTAAAATTGAGATAACAAGTTTATTGCAAAATAAATGACCTGAAAGCCACAGGCATTGGGTGGGGTAGGAGAAGGGCAGGTAGTGGTGACTGAGGTGACTCTGTGTTTGGGTTTTTGAAAAGATTGTAGATTTGAAGGATAAGGAGTTCAGAGAAGTAGAAAGGCAAATAGGGGCTGTTATAAATAAGGACAGTGGCATGAGCCAACGGGGTTATCTCTCATATTTAAAGAACATGGCTAGATCTGGTTTCCCTATAAGTTGATTCCTTACTGTTATTCTGAGTTGAATGCACATCTTTTGTCTCAGTGAAGCCTGAATGGCTTTTGATGTCTCTGATCTGGAAAGGTTGTTTGTGTATCTCAGAATAAGTCATTTTGCTAAAAAAGGCTACTCCTGAGGGAGAGCAGTGGAAAAAAGAGTTGGAACAGTGGATTGTAGCTAGTTGAAAAAAGGATTTGAATGTCAAGCTTTAGGAATTAAGTTCTTATTTGGTATGTTACAGGCAACCATATGGACTTTTGAGCAGGTGAAAAGTACAGTATTAATGGGTAGGGATAGCTTGGGAGGGAAGGAGACATGGACATTGAGCTTCAGAAAAACCAGTTAGTAAAATGTTTCAGATAATACATTGGTACTAGAAAACGATCCATTGAAATGTGAGGCATTCACATGGAAAGAACTGGCAGAATGTGGTAATTAAGTGCTATAAGGACCCCAAAATAAAAGGAGTAATCAAACATCACTCAAAGCTTTTAGCACAGTTTTTGAGAACAGTGTCAGAAGGAGAAGACAACTTTGTTCCTAAAAGTTATATTGTAAAATAAATGTGGCTTATACATTTTTGAAAGTGAAATCTCAGGATTCATGGTATCTTTACTTCTACTTGCCAAATTATTAAAATGGTGTTATATTTCTTAAGCTATTTTAAAGCCTCTATTGTAGAACAGAAATAGTAGAAAATGGAACTAATGTTTATTAACAGTTACTATGGAAGAGGAAATAGAAATGTGTTGCTCTTGAACAGGTTTATTCAACTTTGGCACTATTGACATTTTGAGCTAGCTAATTCCTTGTCACGGGCAGTATGTCCTGTGTGTAGGATGTTAAGCAGCATTCCTGGCCTCCACCCACTAGATATAGTAGCACACCCACATCCCTCCCCTCCTCCCTGCCCCCGTGACAACCAAAAATGTCTTTAGACATTGCCAGATGTCCCTTGGGCAGCAAAAATTGCTCCCTCTCCCCAGTTAAGAGTCATTGTTCTAGAGTACAGAATCAGTACCACTAAATAAATGTTATTGGCGTGTTTAGAACAGTGCCTAGCACATGGCTGGTACTCAAATATTTGTTGAATAAATGAGTAGTCAGATTTTCATTGTGAATTAAAAACAGAACAAAACTTGATGACTGACCTTTCAAGTTGCTTTTACAAAAGAAATGGGATGTCCATTGAACATCTGTTTTAGATCTGATTTCCCAATCTGGATTATTAAAATGAGGAGGCTATTTTTTCCCAGTATATAAATGATTCTAATACTTTTTGCTGTAAAACTTTTGGAGTCTCTCTGCTAAATTACGTTCCAGTTTCTTAGCTTGGGATTCAAGTCATAAATATACTAGGTCTGTCTTACCTTTCAATGCTTTTATTTGTTCCCTTTTGAACATGACTGAATTTTACCTTTCTGTCTACCTGCCTGCCATTCTTGCTACCCCTCCTTCCTTTTTCCACTCTCATCTTTTTCCCATTTTCCAGTCTGTAAATCCTACCTATCCTTTTATTTTTTAAATTACATTATCTCATTCTGTTACTTAGGCAGGAGTGCGTTGGCACAATCATAGTTGACTGCAGCTTCGAATTTCTGGGCCCGAATGACCCTCCCATCTCAGTCTCCCAAGTAGCTGGGAATACAGGTGCACAATACTGTGCCCGGCTAGTTGTTTTTTTTTTTTTTTTTTTTTTTTTTTGAGACAGAGTTTCACTCTTGTTGCCCAGGCTGGAGTGCAATGGTGTGATCTCGGCTCATTGCAACCTCTGCCTCCCAGGTTCAAGTGATTCTCCTGTCTCCGCCTCTCGAGTAGCTGGGATTACAGTCTCATGTCCCCATGCTCAGCTAATTTTTGTGTTTTTAGTAGAGGTGGGGTTTCATCATAGTGGTCAGGTTGGCCTTGAACTCCTGACCTCAGGTGATCTGCCTGCCTTGGCCTCCCAAAGTGCTGGGATTATAGGTGTGAGCCACTGTGCCTAGCTTAGTTTTTTTTTTTTTTTTTTTTTTGAGATGGAGTCTCGCTCTGTTGCCCAGCCTGGAGTGAAGTGGTGTAGTGGTGTGATCTCAGCTCACTGCAACTTCTGCCTCCTGGGTTCAAGTGATTCTCCTGCCTCAGCCTCCCAAGTAGCTGGGACTACAGGCGCATGCTGCCACCCCTGGCTAAGTTTCTATATTTTAGTAGAGATGGGGTTTCACCTTGTTACCCAGCTGGTCTCGAATTCCTGAGCTCAGGCAATCCGCCTGCCTCGGCCTCCCAAAGTGCTAGGATTACAGGTGTGAGCCACCATGCCCAGCCATTCCCGGCTAGTTTTTGTAGATACTGGGGTCTCGCTGTGTTGCCTAGGCTGGTCTCGAACCCATGGGCTCAAGTGATCCTCCCATTACAGCCTCCCAAAGTGCTGGGATTACAGGCATGGGCCACTGTGCCCTGCCCTGTCCTCCTTTTTGAAGTCTCACTCTCTCTGTCTTTACTTTTATACTTATTTTTTCTCTCTTATCATGTCTTTGCCCTTGTCTTTTTTGGAGTCTTACTCTGTTACACAGGCTGGATTGCAGTGGCACAGTTCTAGCTCACTGCAGCCTTGAACTCCTGGGGTCAAGTGATCCTCTAGCTCAAGTGATCCTCCTACTTCAGCCTCTGAGTAGCTGGGACTCTATGTGTGCACCACCACGCCTGGCTCCTTTGCCCATTTTTGTTTGTTTTTTGGAGACAGAGTCTTACTCTTGTCACCTAGGCTGGAGTGCAGTGGCATGATCTCGGCTCACTGCAACCTCCACTTTCTGGGTTCAGGCAATTGTCCTGCCTCAGCCTCCTGAGTAGCTGAGACTACAGGCGTGCACCACCATGCCTGGCCAATTTTTTTGTTTTTAGTAGAGACGGGATTTTGCCATGTTGGCCAGGCTGGTCTTGAACTCCTGACCTCAGGTGATACACCCACCTTGGCCTCCAAAAGTGCTGGGATTATAGATAGGAGCCACCATGGCAGGCCTCCTTTGCCCATTTTGAAATTGAGTTGTTTTCTTTTCTTTTGATTAACAGGTTCCCCTCCCCCACCCACACACACAGTCTTGCTTGTTGCCCCAGGCTGGAGTGCAGTGGTGCGATCTTGGCTCACTGCACCCTCCGCCTTCTGGGTTCAAGCAATTCTCCTGCCTCAGCATCCTGAGTAGCTGGGATTACAGGTGCCTGCCACCATGCCTGGCTTATTTTTGTATATTTAGTAGAGATGAGGTTTCACCATGTTGACCAGGCTGGTCTTGAACTCCAGACCTGTGATCTTCCTGCCTTGGACTCCCACAGTGCTGGGAATACAGGCATGAGCCACTGGACCCTGGCCTTAACTACGTATTTTTTACATCTGCACAGTGTTTTGGAAAAAAGTGGTTCAACTGAAAGAATGAAAAGTTGGGGGCAGAATTTGCTTTTAAAAAAAAAATTTAAAAAAGGGCATTGAAAAAAGTTTCAGTGGTGTTGGGAGGGCCTTGGAACAAGGAGTGAATGGAAGATGAGGGAGTGGAGGGAGGCCATGTATGGACTCTTTCTACAGACCAGTCTGTTGAAGGAGAGAGGGCTAACAGGAAATGAAGTGCAGGGGGAAGTTTTTTGAAGATGGGAGAAAGAGGACAACTTTTATATATTTCATTTCATTTGATGCCTTATAAATTTGTAAGGAAGATAGAGCTTTTATTATGTCAGTGAAGTTGAAAATAGAGTACAGAAAAATTAAGATACAGCACCCCCAAAACCGAGAACTTCTGACATAATACACTGTTGGAAATATTTATTTCAGAGTGAAGAAAATATTGGAAGTTAGGCTTGTTAATTGGTCTGCATGGTTCATAATTACTCTTTCTTATTAACTATTTAAGGAACATGAGACCAGGAAGTTAAATACCCAAGTATATGCAGATGTATATCTAGAATTGGTACCAAAGTAAATACAGGCATACCTTGGAGATACTGTAGGTTCCATTATAGACTACCACAATAAAGTGAATATCACCATAAAGCAAGGCACACAAATATTTTGGTTTACCAGTGCATGTAAATATTATGTTTACATTCTACTGCAGTCTATTAAATGTTCAATAGCGTTATATTTAAAAAACCAATGTGCATACTTTAATTTAAAAATACTTTATTGCTAAAAAATGCTACTGATCATCTGAGCTTTCAGTAAATTGTAAGATTTCTTGCTGATAGAGGATGTTGGTGGCTGCTGACTGATCCCAGCAGTGATTGCTGAAGGTTGGGGTGCCTCTGGCAGTTTCTCACAATAAGACAACAATGAAGTTTGCTATATTGATTGCCTCTTTCTTTCATGAAAGATTTCTCTGTAGCACTTGATGCTGTTTGATAGCATTTTTTACCCAAAAGTAGAACTTTTTTTCAAAATTGGAGTCAGCTCAAACCCTGCCACTGCTTTAACAGCTAAGGTTATATAGTATTCTAAATCCTTTGTTGTCATTCAATAATTTCACAGCCTTTCCACCAGGAGTAGTTTCCATCTTTAAGAAACCAATTTCTTGGGTCATCTGTAAGGAACAACTCCTAATCTGTGCAAGTTTTATCATGAGATTGCAGCAATTCAGTCACATCTTCAGGCTCCACTTCTAATTCTCTTGCTGTTTCCACTACATCTGCAGTGACTTCCTCCACTTGAGTCTTGAACCTCTCAAAGTCATCCATGAGAGTTGGAATCAACTTCTTCCAAACACCTGTTCATGTTGATATTTTGACTTCCTCTCATGAATTATGAATGTTCTTAATGACATCTATGGTGGTGAAGCCTTTCCAGAAGGTTTTCAGTTTATTTTGCCCAAATCTACTACAGGAATCACTTTTTTTTTGGAGACGGAGTCTCGCTTTGCTGGCGTGGCTGGAGTGCAGTGGTGTGATCTTGGTTTACTGCAACCTCTGCCTCCCAGTTCAAGCAATTCTCCTGACTCAGCCCCCGAGTATCTGGGACTACAGGTGCGTGCCACCACGCCTGGCTAATTTTTGTATTTTTAGTAGAGATGGGGTTTTGCCATGTTGGCCAGGGTGTTCTCGAACTCCCAGCTTCAAGTGATCCTCCTGCCTTGGTGTCCCAGAGTGCTGGGATTACAGGCATGAGCCGCCGTGCCTGGCTGAAATGTATTTCTTAAACAGTAAGACTTAAAAATTGAAATTTCTCATTGATGCATGGGCTGCAGGATAGATGTTGTATTGTACTGGCAGGCATGAAAGTAACATTCTTCTTTCTGAACGTATCCATCAAAGCCCTTGAATGACCTGGTCCATTGTTAGTGAGTGCTAATATTTTGAAATGAATGTTTTTTCCTTAGCAGTAGGTCTTGAGAGTGGACTGAAAATATTCAGTAATCCAACCTCTAAACAGATGTGCTGTTATCCAGGCGACTGTTGTTCCATATGTAGACAGCAAGCAGATTAGATATAGCATAATTCTTAAGAGCTCTAGGACTTTTTGAGTGGCAAATGAACACTAGCTTCAATGTCAAGTTACCAGCTGCATTAGCCCCTAACAAGAGAGTCAGTTTTTATTTATTTATTTATTTATTTATTTATGTATTTATTTATTTATTTATTTTTAAAAGAGACAAGAGTCTCGCCTTGTTGTCCAGGCTGGCCTTGAACTCCTGGGCTCAAGTGATTCTCTTACCTTGGCCTCTCAAAGTGCTGGAATAACAGGTGTGGCCCCAGTCTGACCTTTGAAGCAAGGCATTGATTTTCCCTCTCTAGCTGTGAAAGTCCTAGATGGCATCTTCTTCTAATGGAAGGCTCTCTTGTCTACATAAAACACCTTGTTTAGTATAGCCACCTCCAGCAATGATCTTAGATAGATATTCTGGATAACTTGCTACAGCTTCCATGTCAGCACTTGCTGCTTCACTTTCCACTTTTATGTTATGACAAGAGCATTTTTCCTCATGAGCCAACCTCTACTTGCTTCCAGTTTTTCTTCTGCAGTTTTCTCACCTCTCTCATCCTTCATAGAACTGAAGAAGGTTAGAGCCTTGCTGTGGATTAGGCTTTTTGCTTAAGGGAATGTTGTGGCTGGTTTGATCTTCCATATGGACCACTAAAACTTTCTTCATATTAGCAATAAGATTGTTTCATGTTCACTGACATAGTGCTTTTAATTTTATTCAAGAATTTTTCGTTTACATTCATAATTGGCTGAGTGGTATAAGAGGCCTAGCTTTAGGCCTTTCTCACTTTTTGATATTCCTTCCCCACTAAGATTAATCATTTGTAGCTTTTCAGTTAAAGTGAGAGGCACGCGACTTTTCCTTTCCGTGAATTGTTTGGGCATTATATATGACTTCTGTTGCACTACAGTGTCAGAGTTGGTTGCTGCAGAGAGCACATATATTTCAAATTGCTGCTCTGCATTCTATGAATCACAATGACATAGTTACTGCTTGTCAGTATGTGTGTGTGTGTGTGTGTGTGCCACACATATTGCCCTGGCATCTTATTTATTTCTCTCATTACCAGTGCATACCTACCTATCATGTTAAAACAAGAAAAGGAGAAAAGTGGACTTTATATGTAACACTTTAGAGGCATAGTGGAATGTATATTATTATTAACAAATTAGATAGCAAAGCATTATATTTGTTATGCTAGAAGACTATGGCTGTGCTAAAAGAATATAATATATGTCAACATTGCCAGACTGGGCACTTCTCACAATATTCCCAACCAACAGGAATAAAACTAAAGGTCAGAAAAAAAATAGTAAATTAAAACAAAATTTTATCACAGCAGAATTTCTTCTCAAAAACAAAAAATGGAAATTAGGCTATAATTAAAGTAAGTTTTTCAATGGCTTGTTAGCCAAGCAAGGAAAACCATTACCAACAGTAGTTAATTAAATTATGTTTTATTATGGTAACCAAAGATGTGTCCATAGAAAATAAACTTTAAAAAAGACTATTAGCCTTTCAGTGAGAGTAATTGCTCTAAAAGTTAAGGACATTGGGAGTAATATCAAGTCATTTTGGAAAGAAGGGTGAATGATTTTTCATGGTTTTCTTAGGCTTTTGATGGATGAATAGGTGTTACCAGTACTGTTCAGTTGTTACATATTCCAGAAGTCAGTGCTGAGTTTGAAGTGATTGAAGAATTAGTGTTTATGCATAGTCTATGTGAAACAACTACAAAAGAAAATATTTTCAGAAAAGTTGAGCAAACACTAACTTAGTACAACCTGAAGTGGAATCCACTAAGATGCGTTACAGTTAATAGTGGCAAAAATAACTGTGGAGCAGAAAGACTTGAGTTGGACAAATTTACAAAGCTTGTTAAATGTCAGGTGTTTAAAGCCTGATTATTTATTGTATTATTTATTAGCAGGTACTTTGCAGAAAATATTTAAATCTGTCATGTTTTAGTGAACTCTTATATAATAGTGTCAGCAGTGATTTTGACTTGCATTTGTGGACTTCATCATCAAATCCTATGAATTTTTGTTAGATATAGAGGCAGAATATATTGAATTGCCATTCTACATAGCAATTTAATGACTTGGCCGTGGTAAAGTTTTATTTCACTTTTTTGCGCTGAGGAATGAGATTGAAATTTTTCTGAATAATATTGCCCTCAACTGTTAAGTCAAATGTTTAATAGCTTTGAAAGTTGGCTTTTCCTATAGATTTCATAATATTTTGTAACAAATTCACCTAAAATTACAAGGCAGAACTGTGATTAAAAGTGAACCTTATACTGTGGTAAGGTCACTTCTACAAGAATAATGAATCATGAAAATCAAGAGAAAGAACAAATAGTAGGAAAATGTCTTCCAATTCCTTTTGGCCCTTCATATTTCCACTTAAACTCATAAGCTTTTAAAAAGATAATTATTTTTATTTATACTTAAAAAGATAATATAGGATAATACTTTTGTAAAAGAGTTCTTGAGATACAGCACTGAATGTAAAGGAAAATATTGGAGCATTCAACTACATTTGAGAAATAACTTCTGTTTATTAAAAGATACTGTAAGAATGAAAGCACAAGCCCTAATGAATATTCCTGTTTGATACTAAACCAAAGCTTGAGAAGTGGTAGTTTCTCAAGTTTTCCAAGTGGTTTGGTGCAATCTGAAGACTGCAATCCCATCAATGAACTTTATATCTTTACCCTTTAAAATTATAATTTATGGGCTGGGCGCAGTTGTTCACGCCTGTAATCCCAGCACTTTGGGAGGCTGAAGCGGGTGGATCACGAGGTCAGGAGCTCAAGACCAGCCTGGCCAAGATTGTGAAACCCCATCTCTACTAAAAATACAAAAATTAGCCAGGCATCGTAGCAGTCACCTGCAATCCCACCTACGGGGGAGGCCGAGGCAGAGAATCACTTGAACCCAGGAGGTGGAGGTTGCAGTGAGCTGAGATTGTGCCACTGCACTCCAGCGTGGGTGACAGAGTGAGACTCCATCTCAGACTATATATATATATATATATATATATATATATATATATATATATATTATTTATTAGACTACCTTGCAATTTCAGGGGATCTTTTACCCATATATGATTTTATAAGATTACTAAGTGGTCTTTGGAAAATATTGGTTCACTGAGTGATCCAGATATTCCAACTATTGATACGGTTGTTTTTGTTTGTTTGTTTTGTTTTGTTTGTTTGAGACAGAATCTCACTCTGTTGCCCAGGCTGGAATGCAGTGGTGTGATCTCAGCTCACTTCCATCTCCTGGGTTCAGGTGATGCTCATGCCTCAGCCTCCTGAGTAGCTGAGACTATAGGCATGCACCGCCAGGCCCAGCTAATTTTCATATTTTTAGTAGAAATGGGGTTTCACTATGTTGGCTAGGCTGGTCTTGAACTCCTGACCTCCAGTGATCCCAAAGTGCTGGGATTACAAGTGTGAGCCAGCTTACCTAGTCCTACATATTTTTAATAAATAACAAAATTCACATTTGTTATAATCGACTGATCTCATCAGAAAAGTCTTTAAGTATTGGAATTAGTTAAGCTTACATTGTTGGTTGTAAGTTTTTCAAATCTTCTTATTGTCCACTCATGTTCTAAGTTGTTTTCCTTGAAGTGACAGGCTCACTTTATTCATTTTTGAAGAAATATGTCAGATAATCAAGTTTTAATAATTGTGGTTTCTTAGTTGTTCTTACATGTAAAAACAGTGTTCCATGAAAAAAGCAGTTATTTCAGTTTATAAATCACATGATCACAAATTCTTTCCTCAAGAAAAACTATGGTGTAACAATTATTTTATGCTTTATTTCTTGTTTTGTCACATAGATAATTAAAAGATGTGTATTCGTGGATCAAGACTTAAAACATTAAAGATTTTTGCTGCTTCATCAGTGATATTCTCAATGATACTCTACATTATTTTTACTGTAGTTGTAATGCCAGTTGAGAATATGACAACCAGCTTGGTGCCAGCTGCCTTCAGTTTTGGAAATGCATCAACAGTATTACCCACCATAGCTTTTGCATCATGTAACAATTTTTGCTTCAATTGTTAAACATTATTTTGGAAACTCAAGGAACAGTAAAGCCTGTTTTATTGCCCATATTTTTACTATTTGTTTGTTCTTTCTTCCTTCAGGATGTTCTGAGAATCCTTCTTTTTATCATTCTCCTTTCTGGTTCAATAACTTTTCTCACTATTCTTTTGGTGTAGTTTTGTCTCATGACTAATTTTTAGTTGTCATTCATCTCACAATTTCTTGATTTCCCTTTCATTACTAATGGATGTTTTTGCTGGATGTAGAATTCTTTGTTGTCAGTTCTTTTAGGACTTGCAAAAATGTTATGCTGCTTTGTTCTGGCCTCCATCGTTTCAGGTGAGAAATCTGCTGTCATTTGAGTTGTTTTTCATCTGTGGATAAGGTGTCATTTCTCTTATTTATCTCAAGGTTTTTAAGTTTAGTCATTAGTTTTCAGAAGTTTATGATATATATTAGCATTGATTTATTTGTGTGTATCCTCTTAGGATTTATTCAATTTCTTGAATCTGTGGGTCTTCAAATAATTGTTCAGCTGCATCATGTTCCTTTTCTGAGATTCCAGTGACAGGAATGTTGCATCATTTATTATAGTCCCACAAGTGTCTTTAATGTCTTTTTAAAAATATATATATATATATATATATTTATTTGTTTATTTATTGTCAGAATTTTGCTCTTTTGCCCAGGCTGGAGTGAAGTGGTACGATCTCAGCTCACTGCAGCCTCTGCCCCTGGGTCTAAGTGATTCTCCTTCCTCAGCCTCCTGAGTAGCTGGAATTATAGGTGTGTGCCACCATGCCCAGCTAACTTTTGTATTTTTATTAGAGACAGGGTTTTGCCACGTTGGCCAGGCTGGTCTTGAACTCCTCACCTGAGGTGATGCACCCATCTCGGCCTCCCAAAGTGCTAGGATTACAGGCCTGAGTGACCGCACCTGGCCACTGTTTTTTTTTTTTTTTTAAATCAGTTCATTTTCTTCTCTAGGTTGGGTAATCTCTCCCATTTTGTTGTTCAGCTTAGTTTGTATTTTATTATTGCTAGCATATTTTTTAATTTTCAACTTGGTATTTGTTTCTTTCTTGATTTCTTTGCGAAACTTTGTATTGTTTCCTTTGTTTCAAAATTATGTTTGTAATTGCTTTTTTTTTTTTTTTGAGGTGGACTCTTGCTCTGTTGCCTAGGCTGGAATGCAGTAGAATGATCTCAGCTCACTGCAACCTCTGCTTCCTGGGTTCAAGTGATTCTCATGCCTCAGCCTCCCAAGTAGCTGGAATCACGGCGTGAACCACCATGCCTGGCTAATTTTTGTATTTTTAGTACAGATGGGGTTTCACAATGTTGGCCAAGCTGGTCTCGAACTCCTGACCTCTAGTGATCCAACCACCTCTGCCTCCCAAAGTGCTGGGATTACAGGCGTGAGCCACTGTGTCCAGCTGTAATTGCTTGTTGAAGCAGTTTTATAATATATAGTTTAAAATCTTTGATAGATAATTATGACATCTATAAATTCTCATGGTTTGCACGTTTCAACTATATTTTCAAATTCTTGTCCACATTTTCCTGGTTCTTAGTATGGTATGACATGTTATATTTGATTGAATCATTTGCATTTAAGTGTTGTGTTTTGAAGCTCTGCATTTTATTTAAATCCCCCCTTTTAGTAGGATTTATCTGAAACTTTGCTTTTGGGGTGGAGGTGGGGCCCAGCCTTGTTACTACTCCCAGGTGTATGTGAAGATTCCAGTTTCATAGTAGGCCTTTGTTGACTCATTGATGGAGACGTACACCTAGTAAATGCTGAGTCGGAATGAAAACTCTGGACTTGCATTATACCTTTGTGAATACCACCCTGGCTCAAAAGGTTCCTGCTTTTCACTTGGCCTCCACTGACACTGGGATGGAGGGGTGGTTAAGTTATCACTGGGCAGTGCTTTGAGTTTGGATTCTCCAGTAGGCCTCTCCTGTCATATCTCTGTAGAGGGAGGGATAGGGATATGTCCTTATCATTGGGTGGGTGTTGAACTCAGGCTCCCCACTTTTTTTCCACCCACACTCTAGAGGGAGGAAGCCACGTTACTGCTCAGTGGGTATGAGTGTCCTGTGTCCCCACTTGGCCTGCTGTGGTATCATGTTGTCTGTGGGTAGGAGTGGGGAATGGCTGACTATGTCCTCCTTTTAAGTCTTTGCAAAAGGTATATGGCTTGGGGTTTTATTTGTACCCTTTGGCTTAAACTGGTTGGTTGTTGTCTGTGAGTTTTTTTTTCTTGGTAGCCTGCCGCTTCCCTGCTTTTTTGACAAGAGACAGCAGAATTTTCTTGGAGTTTTACATATGTGTGTGCCTGTTGGTGTTTCTGAGTTGTCTGCTTCTCTAGCAACTTTTCTTGTATATATGAGTCAGAAAGGAAACCTAGGGAATTCATCCTCTTGTGTTTCTTGGCACCTGAAGCCCTAATTGGTCTGCCATCTCTCTACATTTTGTTGTCTTCCTTTGTTTGTCTTATGTATCACGGCCAAGGGTTTTTAAAGCTGTATTTAGTGGAAAGAACAGGGAAAAGTACATTTTCTGCATTTTGTCTGGAAGTGGAAGTCTGCATTCATTTTTGCCTTTTTTTCCCTGAATATAGAGTTCTGGGATGATTATGTTCTTCTTCTTCAAGCATTTAAAAGATGTTGCATTGTTTCCTGTCTTCCATGGTTTCTAATGAGAAGTCAGGTGTGGTGTCAGTAGTATCATTATTCCCATGTATATAATAATGTTTTGATATTCTCTGGCTGCTTTCAGGATTTTCTCTTTATCTTTGGTTTTCAGCAGTCTGACTATGATGTGCCTAGGTGTGGTTTTCTTTGTATTCATCGTGCTCGGGGGTTGCTGAGCTTCTTGAAAGTGTAAGTTGATATTTTTCACCAAATTTGTGAAAAGCTTGACTTTTATTTCTTATTCTTTTTCTGTCTCATCTCTCTCTCCTCTTCCTCTGTAACTCTAATTACATGAATGTTAGTATATTTGATATTTTGTAGATTACTGAGGGTCTGTTCGTTTTCTTCCCAGTGTTTTTACTTTTAGTTCCTCAGAATAGATACACTATTCATGTATTTTCAAGGAGATGGACCAATTTTCTACCAATCTCTTGTTAAGCCCATCCACTAAAATTTTCATTGAAATTACTATACTTATCAGTTGTAGAATTTTCTTTTCTTTTATTTTGAGACAGGGTCTCTGTCGCCCAGGTTGGAGTGCAATGGCGCGATCTCGGCTCACAGCCACCTCCACCTCCCAGGTTCAAGCGATTCTCGTGCCTCAGCCTCTCAAGTAGCTGGGACTATAAGGTGCCCACCACCACACCCAGCTAATTTTTGTATTTTTAGTAGAGGTGGGGTTTTGCCATGTTGGCTAGGCTGCTCTCAAAATCCTGGCCTTAGGTGGTCCACCTTCCTCGGCCTTCCAGAGTGCTGGGATTACAGGCAGGAGCCATCGCGCCCAGGCTGAAACTCCATTTAAATATAGATTTTAGCCAACGATATTCCGCTTTTTTTCCAAGGGTAAAATGTCCTCCCATTCCAGCCAGTTTTTGGTTATTTACAGGTAACTTCAATTAGTTAGCTTTTACATTTTCTTCAGATTTGAGACATTTTAGGAAAGTTATTCTGATATTGGTCCCTATGCTGTTACCCAATAAATAAATAAATTTATGTGTGAGAGTCATTGTTTTGTTAAGGTATATTTTGCATACACTATAATTCACCCTTTCTAAGGTGTGTATTGAATGTGATTTGGTAAATATGAACAGTCATGTAATTACCATCATAGTCAAGATACAGAATAGAACCTTTACCCATAAATTCGCTCATGACCTTTTGAAGTTACTGCCTACCTCCCACTCCAGCTCCTGGCAATCACCGATCTGTTGCTTTCCTATAGTTTTGCCTTTTCTAGACTAATATATGAATGGAACCGTACAGTATAGAATCTTTTCCGTCTGCCTTTTTTTTGCTTAGCATAATCGTTTTGAGATTGGTCCATTCACTAGCTTACAGTTAAGTTTCGTTCAATTTTTGGCCAGTATATAAAGCTGCTGTGAGCATTTATGTAACATGCTTCGTTGTAGCTGTATCTTTTCATGTTTCTTGGGTAAATACCTAGGACTGGAATTTCTGACTTGTTGGAAATAATATTCTTAACTTTGGAAAACAGTTTCACAGTTTCTTAAAAAGTGTCTGTATACTTTTCCATTTCTAGAGATCTGAGAGTTCCATTTGCTGTACATTGTTGCCAGCACTGGATATTGCCACTGTTTCTAAATTTTAGCCATCTGGTTGGCATTTAGTGACAATTTATTGTGGGTTTGATTTTGCATTCTCTGATGATTAATTAGATTGAGGCTCTTTTTATGTGTTTTTTTGCCATTTGTGTATCTTTGGTGACATGTCTGTTAAAGTATTTTGTCTCTACCACCATTTTTTTCCAGTTGATTTGCTTGTCATCTTCTTGAGTTGTGAGATTTTTTTTATATATTATTCACACAAGTCAGTTATTGGAGATGCATTTTATAAATATTTTTGCCTAATGTGTGACTTGTTTTCATTTATTTAGCAATGTTTATTGAACAGCAGAGGGTTTCATATTGATGACATTTGTTATTTGTTAATTTTTTGGAAGTTGAAAAAATTATGCTCTTTATGCTTTATTAAAAAATCTTTGCTTGCCGCAGTGTTACTTGTAGGTTTAAAAAATCCATTTATGGTTAAATTACACATGATAAGAGAATACGAGATAAGACTCATGTTTCTTTGTTTTCCATATGAATTATTTGGCAGTTCCAAAATCATTCTAAAAGATTATTTATTGCTCTCTTGAATTATCTTGGCCCCTTGGTCAAAAACTAATTGAATATGGGAAAGTTTGACTCTTTCTGTATTTTCTGTTCTTCTGACTTATTTGTCTCTCCTTTTACCAAAACCAAACATAAAAAAGACTTTTTTTTCAAAATCATGAGTTGATATTTATGTTTTCATTTTAATTCAATAGCACAATTACATATCTTTAAAACAATTTTATACCTGTAGCTAAGCTATAGTTGTATACTTTCTTTTAATATCATCTTTCCTATAACTGAAAAAGTCATTAAAAGAAGAAAAGATTATTGTTTTTGTTTCAATTTCAAAGTAATCAAAACTAAGTGTACTAGTATTAAATAGTTAAAGATAGTAGATCAATAGTGAAATTTAATGTTGTTGCTTTTTGCTATCTTTTTTGAGTTTACTAGTGATGTAAAAGATTTGAGTTATTTGCTGTGATTATATAAATACTCTTTTGATGCATAATTCAGCTGTTAACATCATGTTAATTTGTGGCATTAATAATTTTACTGATAGCCCTTCTGTGATTCTGATTTTTGGTAGTGGTTTTTCCCTGGTAAGTAACATTTTGTCAGCTGGCAGGTACTGGAAATCTGCTTTATCACTTCTTTTTTAAGAAAAGTGGAAAACACAAACAGTTTGTTCACCAAAGTTATATTTCAAGGATTCCATTCAACCAGAATCTGGTTCACCTTATTGACTCAACTTGGGGGTATATGTACTAGATTTTTACATACATCTGTTTGGAGAAACTCGTTTTATCTGTGTAATGTTTGTAAGACCAGAAGTTCTTTTACTGTTCTTGAAATAAAACTTTTAAGAAGCTGAATATTCTTCTGTTAGTTTCAAATTTGGACTAAAATTACACCAAGGTTTTGGACTAAAGAGGAAGCAAATAATCTGTTCTTATGTTCTTAAAAGACATGATTTAAATTTAAGTGTATCCAACTAGATTCTTAGTGTGTCTGTGTTTACTCCTACTCAAATGAAAGCTTTTAAATTTTTTCCCACTTTTTGAAGTATTTAACTCTTCTGTAATATGCAGTGTTTTCTTATTAACTTTAAAGTTGTGTTAAGCAAACATGTTTAAATTAATATTTCAATTTCAAAAACCCTAATTTGAAACAATAAATTTTATCATTGTATACATTATCAGCTTTTAAGAATAACCAAAAAAATGGGGGTGGATGTTTTATGTGGAAGTTATGTGTATCCCTTTTCTGCTTTTGGCTAAGGACAGATATCTTAGAATTAGCTTTATGGTGCATTCATCTATCTGATTATTTCAGTTAATATCATCTTAATATAATACAGGTTACTTGAGAAGAAAAACTCTTAACCCAGTATTGGAGAGATGCCAGGTAGGATACTAACCTTGATATAGGATTTCATGTGAGAAAGACAAAGGAAAATATTTTCCATTAAAAGTTGAGTTTTTATCTAAAATTCTCTTAATTTTCTAAAAAAACTTAATTTTTCTAAAAATATGTTGAAGAATTATATATAAAATTCACTTTGCTATATATAGAGCAAGTGAATAATAGGTACACATTTCTAGGAATACCCAAAATATTAGAACCTATATACCAAAATCACATCAGGAAACAAATAATAGCGCCCCAGACATTCCATTCAAGCCTCCTGTTGGTTACTATTCCTAACTCCCCAGAGACATGCACTATCATCTAGTAACAACATAGGTGAGTCTTGCCTATGTTTGTACTTTGCGTAATTGGCTTTGTACTTCGTATAATTGAGCTACTAAGTACTGTTATCTGTCATCTTTCACGTATATATTTGTGAGATAAATCCAAATTGTTCCTTCCAGTCGTTTATTTTTCTCCTTGATATATAGTATTCTGTTGTTAAGAGTACTATAATTTATTTATTTTACCGTTGGGCATTTTGAGGACTTTCAATTTGAGGTCATTATGAATTGTGTTCTGTGAACATTGCAGTACATTTCCTTTGGTTGACACTGAGAGTATTTTATGGATTCTAACCCCAAAGTGGTTACTTTCTTTTCTTACTTTCTTTTTTATTTTTTATTTTTTTGAGACAAAGTCCAGCTCTGTCCAGGCTGGAATGCAGTGGTGCAATCTCGGCTCACTGCAACCTCCACCTCCCGGGTTCAAGCGATTCTCCTGCCTCAGCCTCTCGAGTAGCTAGGATTACAGGTGTGCACCACCACGCCTGGCTAATTTTTGTATTTTTTTTTTTTTTTTGGTAGAAATGGGGTTTTGCCATGTTGGCCAGGTTGGTCTCAAACTCCTTGTCTCAAGTGATCCGCCTGCCTTGGCCTCCCAAAGTGCTGGGATTACAGGCACGAGCCACCGTGCCTGGTTATATGTTATTTTCTTACAACCTAAATAAAAGCCATTATGTAAACAAGACAAAATACTCAGTACATTTCCATAGTCGATGAATTTGTCTTTATTACTTGTATATAAATAATTATGAACTCCTTGAGTTCAGTTCCTTTTTCATTTCCTGACTCCATGGACTTGAACAAGGAAATTTAACCTCTCTGCTTCATTTGTGAAATGAAAAATAGTGATATCTACCTAAAGTGGTGGTGGTTAGATGGGAATAAAGTAATTTCTTTTTTTGTTTTTGTTTTTGTTTTTGAGATGGAGTCTCACTCTGTTGCCCAGGCTAGAGTGGAGTGGCATGATCTCAGCTCACTGCAACCTCTACCTCCTGGGTTCAACTGATTCTCCTGCCTCAGCCTTCCAAGTAGCTGGGATTACAGGCGCCTGCCACCAGGCCCAGCTAATTTTTGTATTTTTAATAGAAACGGGGTCTCACCATGTTGGCCAGGGTGGTCTAAAACTCCTGACCTCAGGTGATCCACCCACCTCTGCCTTCCAAAGTGTTGGGATTACATGCGTGAGCCACTGTGCCTGGCATAGATGGGAATAAAGTAATTCTTATAAAGTACTTGGCTTAGCTGCTGGCAAATAATAATGCTTACTGATTCTTGCATATTACCCATAGTTTATTGGCTAACTTTATGTCTTCCTTAAGTTATGAAATTGTATAAAGTATCCTTGTCTATTTTAAAATTATACTCATTTTTATAACTTACATGCTTTATTTGTATATATCCAGGATTCCAGATATTTGTAATTCAAATTGGAGGTTATTTTTTGTCATTTGATTTTTTTTTTCTGTAATGTGTGTTCTCACCACATAGAAGTTTTTACATTTTTATGTAGTCAGATTTATTCATGTTTTTATTTATGGTTATGTTAAAGATTATAGCTATTAGGGACCTATTTCTTCAGGGTTTATAATTTATGTATGTTGTTACAAATAGAGAAATTACTTTTCTTTGACCCGATAGGTAGAGGGCACTTTTGTGGACTCAGAAAGCTTGCCTCTCCTATTTTATTTTAGGAAAATTTCTGAGATTCTGCCTCCTCATTTCCAAGCCAGAGTTTAAAATATTTACATTTTTACTTCATAGTGTTAAGACATTGTGTAATGTAAGTATAATGTGTAAAAAAAAAATCTTAAAAATCTAATAGTGATTTGGCAGAGACCAAAGCATGGAGGGCCTTGAAATGCTGCTCTATTTGTTATCTATTATTATAAAGCAATTAACATAAACTTAATATCTTAAAACAGCACCCATTTACTTAGGTCAGAACTCAGGGCAGGCTCAACTGTGCTCTCTGTTTAAGGTCTCACAAGATTCAAATCAAGGTGTTACCTGGGTGGAGGCTCCAGGGGTGAATCCTCTTCTGGTGCACTCAGGTGTGGGAGGAATTCAGTTCTATGCAGTAATAGGGCTGAGCTCGCCATTTTCTTTTTCTTTTTTTTTTTTTTTTTTTTTGAGACAGAGTCTTGCTCTGTCGCACAGGCTGGAGTGCAGTGGTGCAGTCTCAGCTCACTGCAACCTCTGCCTCCTGGGTTCAAGTGATTCTCGTGCCTCAGCCTCCCAAGTGGCCGGGATTACAGGCGTGCACCACCACGCCGGCTAACTTTTTTCTTTTTTTTGTATTTTTAGTAGAAACGGGGTTTTACCATGTTAGCCAGGATGGTCTCGATCTCATGACCTCGTGATCCGCCTGCCTTGGCCTCCCAAAGTGCTGGGATTACAGGCATGAGCCACCACACCCTGCTGAGCTCACCATTTTCTTACTGCCTATTGGCTTGGGTCACTCTCAGTTCCTAGAGGCCACTCTTTGGTTTTTGCTCCTGGCTCTTTTTATCTTCAAAGATTTGTATTTTATCTTCAAAGATACACTGTATTTCAAACAGTGTATTGAAATGTTCCCTTGCTATGAATTTCCCTTTTGCTACTAGCTGGAGAAAACTCCACTTTCAAAGAGGTTATTTGATTAGATTAGACAAATCTCCCTTTTGATTAATTGAAAGGCAGTTGATTGGTGGCTTTAATCACATCTGCAGAATTCCTTTGCCATATAATATATTAATGGCATTATCCTTGCCATGATATTTCATCATATTTACAGCCTCTGTATTAGGGTAGGAAATTTGGTGGGGTTGGTGGTATGCGGGCATTTTAGAATACTGCCTACCACACATTCTGTATTGAGGGGTTTGCGTGTGATTCAGAATATATTTGTATTCCTTTAGAAAGATTGCTGTGGCAGCAGGGAGGAGGATGTGGCAGAAAGGAAAGATACTGGCAGGAGAAAAATCCCACTCTTAGCAGTCTCCATTTTGATTTTGTAATGTCGTTTGATGTTATTTTTTAGCAGATGTTTCAATCAGAAATGTGTGTTTAATAGTATGCCAACTAGAATGATTAGCCTGGACCAGAACAAGAGTCATGAGTCAGTCATTGAACTGTTCATTACTTCAGGTCAATTCATATACAGAATAATTTCATAGATTAGGTTTTATTTCAGTCATCTTTATTTCACTTTCTAAAGTGAACAGTTGTTTAAACCTCGGATCTCATTAACAGCATTTTAATAAACACAGTATTAGGGTGGGTTTACTTCCCTAGATTGCGAATCTCATGGATTATATGTTGATTCTTATTGGCTTAATTTTTGAATCGGGCATTATTTATTGTAATTCTTTAGTCTTACAGTTTTGCATGTTTGAAGCTATATTTTTTCCTCTGAATACCACATTTGCCACGTCTCAGAGATTTTTTTGATGTTTCTTAATCATTTAAAAATAATACATGATTTTTCTTCTTGATTGAAACTCTGCCGTTATATAGAAAGGACTTTTAAATTTTGCCAGTGGATAGATTTGGAAGTTTTTCCTTATATTGTGAATTTCTAATTTTTATTGTATTAGGTCTAGGGACACATCTGCTTTTACTGGATATAACCTAGGAAATACCTGCTTTTTAAAATATGTGGACATTTCTTTATGACCATACATGTGAATTTTTTTTTGAAAATTCTATGTACATTTGAATAGAATGCTTTCTCTATTTTTGGAATTCAGAGATCTGTGTGTATTTTATGTGTCTGTTTGAATCAAACCCGATCATTGTTATTATTTATTTCATATCTACTTAATATCCTGATTTGAGAGCTATGTTAAAGTCTAATCTGTGCATGTTATTTCTACTCAGCTTTACTTTCTACATGTGACATATATTTATTAGGTGTATAAACTTTAATGACTATGGCTTCTTTTGGAATTTACACTGTAACATAAAACTTATGTTATTATGAATTATTATCTTTGACTTGTTCACTGCTTTTTAGTTTAAATTCTGTTTCTTTGAAATTATTGCTGTACCTGCATTTTTTGGATAGCGTTTGTGTTTTTTCCCCTCAAGTCTGTTTTTGAATTGTGTATGTCACTGTGCATTGTGCATATGTATGATTATATATATATATATAGCCGCTCCTGTGTTGCTGTAAAGAAATACCTGTCGCTGGGTAATTGATAACAAAAAGAGGTTTAATTGGCTCATGATTCTGCAGACAGTACAGGAAGTGTGGTGCTGGCATCTGCTTCTGGTGAGGGCTTCAAGAAGTTTGAAATCATTTAGCCGGGTGCGGTAGCAGGTGCCTGTAATCCCAGCTACTCAGGAGACTGAGGCAGGAGAATCGCTTGAACCTGGGGGGCGGAGGTTGCAGTGAGCCGAGATCGGGCCATTGCACTCCAGCCTGGGCAACAGAGTGAAACTCTGTCTCGAAAAGAAAAAAAATAATAAATAATAAATTTTAAAAAAAAGTTTGAAATAATGGTGGAAGGAGAAGGGGGAGCAGGCATCTCACATAGCAAGAACAGGAGCAAAGGAGACGGGTGGAGATGCCATACACTTTTGAACAACCAGATCTTGTGAGACAAGGACAGCAAGGACAGCACCAAGCCATGAGGGATTTGCCCCCATGACCCAAACACCTCCCATAAGGCCCCACCTCCAACATCGGGGATTACATTTCAACATGAAATTTTGGTGGGGACAAATATCCAAAGTATTTCATTCATTTTATATTATATATGTGTACACACACACACACACATACATAAATGAAGTCTGTAGTATAGTTACATGTAAAATATGTGTATGTGTTAAGTAGTATATTTTGCATATTTTGAAAATTGCTGCCTTTTACTAGAGAATTTAACCTATTTACATTTGTTATCCATGGACTTGAATGTTAGCTTAACAGACATTAAAATTTTGGTTTTAAATAATTTTTTATAGACCTAGGAAAATAATGATTTTTGGGGGGTTTCTTTTTAATTCAGTATTGGTAATGAGAACTGATGCCCGATTCTTCTTTTTTTGTAATGATCTGTTTCCTTTTTTATGTGGCTCCAAGAATTTTCCTTTTATCCTTGTTATTTCAAACTTTCTGGGAAGTTTTTACCTGAAGCTGCCATTCAGGGAGTTTAAGGAGGCATTGTTACAGATCAAGAGTGAGTATTTTTGTAGGGATATAGAGATAAGTGGAACAGTGATAATGACTCTTTGGGTTTTAGGTCCCTCATCTGTTGAATGAGGATTATGCTTAATTAAATGTTAGCTTTTATTATTAGATATATACATAACTTTTCCTTTAGAATTTTGGTGATTATCATCCCTCCTATTTTCTCCCTTTCTGGTACTCATGTAAAACAGACGTTGCACCTTCTGGATCAGATTTTCATGTCATTCTACCTCTTTCTCTTGCTTTCCATCTTTGTTCTTTATTACTGCATCCTGGGAGAATCCTAGTTGCCTAACACTGGAAACAGATTGGTGAAGATTAAAAACAAATTTGGAGCATGGGGAGCCTTACAATACTTATTTATTAGAGCACGTAGCTTAAAACCATTGCTATAGTTGGTACAGAATAAATACTGGATAATTAATTAAATGAACTGTGGAATATTTAACTTCTTGGTATTTTTTATGATACAACTTTAATCTCAGAAATTTTGTTCATTCTGTTGTGTTTTATAGATACATTTTGACAGATTATTTCAATCTATTAAATAAAAGTTTTCAAAATTCCTCAGACTCATTCTTAAAATTGGTAATATGAGTTCTCACTGAATTTTTGTTGTTGTTATTGTGTTCTTGGATTAATATGGGAAAATATTATTATAACATGCTACTTTTTTTCCTTTTCTTACTCCCTGTCTTTTTAATGATGAATAGAAGTAAAAAGAAAAAATGCTGTCTAGGAATTTTCATTATTGATTCAAATAAACCATTTAGTTGATAAACCATTTAAGGGCTTTTTTTTTTTTAATTTTTATAGACAGGTTCTCACTTTTGTTGCCCAGGCTAGAGTGCAGTAGCGTGATCATAGCTCACTGCAGCCTCAACCTCCTGGGCTCAAGCAATTTTCCCACCCCAGGCTCATGAGTAGCTGGGACTATAGGTGCATGCCACCATGCCTAGCTAATTATTGTATTTTTTGTAGAGATGGAGTTTCACCATGTTGCCCAAGCTGGTTTCGAACTCCTGAGCTCAAATGATCCACCTGCCTCAGCCTCCGAAAGTGCTGGTGTTAAAAGCGTGAGCCACCATGCCCGGCCAAGAGCTGTTTACTTTATCCCTCCTCCCCAAATGTTAATTTGCTTTGTAATTGTTACTTATGTATTATATATTACTTATTATATTATTAATATCTTAACTTGCTTGATTTCTTTTATGTGTAGTATATAAGAGTGTTGACATTTGAGAAGTTCCCTGTAGAAATCTATTCTTTGATATTGTCTATGATTTTACAAGTCCTTTTTATTTGGTGTAGGAAGATACATTCCAGACTGTGTATATATAGTAAACATTTTCTTTTAATGCCGAGTGCTCTTCATTAGCTATTTAATTGTAACATATGGGTTTGAGGCGTTCCCCTAAATGTAGTGTTTTATTTTCCTTCTTTTATTCACTGATATCTTTATATGATATTGTAAATTAGTATGTTAGATATATTCCAGTACTTTTCATAATAGTTTAGCTAATATAATATTTTTCATTGCAGATATGATTAAGAGAACATATTGGTGTTTCTAAAATGAGAAAGACATTGAGAAGCTGGTCAATTTAAATTATTTTCTGTTATTATATACTTACCTCTCATTATATTTTATCTGCCAAGATTATTTTTAGTGCAAAAGGCTTCTGCAAAACTTGCCATATGGTATCAAAATAAGCGATTTTAGATTTTAACAATTTAGCAGAAATTAGTTATGTTAATGAGTTGTTACAAACATTTTTCAACAGATTGTACTTTTTCTTTCGACATTTATGTGACCTTTCTGTTTGGACATTTAGACTACCAAGGTGTTGTATTTGCAGTTAATTCTGGGTTCTGTTAATGCACTAAACATATTTAGATACCTTGGGAGTTACAATATAAAAAATTACCTGTTTTGTAAAAGCTGGTTATTACACTTTATCAATGAAGACAAATATTTATTTTTTTTCTGTGTTTCTAATGCATTAATACCCTTGAGTGCCAAAATAGCACTGAAATGTTATTCTGTATACTTATAAATATTATATAAAATTAAAGTGTCACAACAGTAATTAGTGTTTATGAGTTATTTAGAAGCTTCTCCTGCTTCAGCCTCCTGAGTAGCTGGGACTACAGGTGCCTGCCACCACGTCCGGCTAATTTTTTGTATTTTCAGTAGAGATGGAGTTTCACTGTGTCAGCCAGGATGGTCTCGATCTCCTGACCTCGTGATCCGCCCGCCTTGGCCTTCCAAAGCGCCGGGATTACAGGTGTGAGCCACCGGGCCGGCCAAAGTTTTGTATCTCTTTCTTTTCTTCTTTCTGATTCAGCCCTCAGGAGTCATTTAGCTTTGTTACGCTGATTCAATGCAGTAGACTGATGACAGTGATGAAGAGTTTGATAGTATGTGAGATACAGATTTACACATAAAACATTGAAAACAATTATAATTTTAACTACTGTAGTCCCTGGTTAATTAGCAGAATATAAAGTCAGTGTAGTAACATGTGAAGATATCCACAGTAATGTTAGCAGGGTCCAACTGTCTCTGCTACGTGAGGCTCCAGTTATCTCAGCTAAGCTGTTTATGAGCCACACTCACAAACAAGATCACCAAAAGTTAAGTCTTTTTGGTATATGTATAGGAACACCTATCTATTAGGGCCTGTTTGAAGCAGCATTTTTGGTGCTTTGGATACAAGGATAGTATGTTGCCTCAATTGAAGGATCTTGGATTAGGATGAGAAAAAGGTAAACTGATCATGTAATGGCATAAGCAAGTAGGTACCATGTAACGATGTAAACAAAAATTTATGTTAGATAGTCATTTCCCACAGAGAGATTTAATACTGTATAGTACAGGGCCCATCAGACTCTCTTCAAAGAAAATAATGCTCAAAATGGGCTTGGGAGAATGAGGAAGAGTTTTTGAATCATTCTAAGGGAAAACTGAATAAGTAAATGCAACATTTTACATAATTTCTTCTGACTTCTTATGTGTTCACTTGCCCTAGACTGCCCCTCTTCTTTGGGGCTTATTTCTGTGTATTTTACCACTTGCAAGATAATGGAGGCAGGTTGAAATGGGAAAGATACCAGATGACTAATTTTTTCCCCCACATTTCCATCTTTTGTTAAGAAATTTGAAGTTGATTGCTACATTGAAGTATGTAGTTTTGTTGTTTTTTTTTTTTTTGTGAGTCTTTAACCATTTGTGTCCCTGTTAACTTATAATTGATGAGTTTATTTTGTATTTATTTTTAGGCAGGGTAAAAAATAGTAATATGTCTCATAAATAATATATGTTCCTATTACTAGTTTTGGTGGGATTTAAAAACTTTATAATAATCCTCAATATAGAAACCTGCCCCTTTAACCATATTACTATTTGCTTTAAAAAAAAAATCTTTAGGTTTTGTTTCAAAAATGCTTCACAATTTATTTTTGAAAATATAAGGAATGAAATTCTAACTTTCTAATTTGAATGGAAGGATGAGTTCGTAGCACACGAGGCACTAAATTGAGTAATGTAGATTTTATTATTTTTAACGAATCTTTTGTTTAATATTTTGCAGGTTCAATTTGTTTACTTGTGATGCACAGAGAGTTTTTTATACCTTCCCAGCTTATATTTGAATATTCCTTTTCAAGGTTTTATAAAGAGATTTCTCTCCTTTACCCCTTTCAGCGATGTGCATTTTGTAAGTGCTTTGGGGCCACTATCAAATGCTGTGAAGAGAAATGTACCCAGATGTATCATTATCCTTGTGCTGCGGGAGCCGGCTCCTTTCAGGATTTCAGTCACATCTTCCTGCTTTGTCCAGAACACATTGACCAAGCTCCTGAAAGATGTAAGTTCACTACGGATAGACTTTCAAACTTCAACCAATGTATTTACTGAAAATAACAAATGTTGTAAATTCCCTGAGTGTTATTCTACTTGTATTAAAAGGTAATAATACATAATCTTTAAAATCTGAGGGATCGTTGCCAGAGATTGTTGGGGAGGGAAATGTTATCAACGGTTTCATTGAAATTAAATCCAAAAAGTTATTTCCTCAGAAAAATCAAATAAAGTTTGCATGTTTTTTATTCTTAAAACATTTTAAAAACCACTGTAGAAAGATGTAAATAGGGACTGTGCAGTATTTCTGACATATACTATAAAATTATTAAAAAGCCAATCAGTATTCAACATCTTTTACACTAAAAAGCCATCCAGTTGAAGAATTAGAAGACAGTTCACTCAGGTGTTATTTCAGGATTTACGTTAATAGGAACAAAAAATACTTCTGAAATTCTTGGAAATTGTGTATCCCTGATAGGTGTGATAGAAATCTCTGCTGGCACATTTTCATGATTCATCTATCTTAGTCATCTGTAATCTGCAGTTGTGCTGTTTTTCTTTCTTTTCCAAATAGTATTTTATAATTCAATGAAAATGTTTAAATGTTTGAAATTTACATTATACAGGAAATTATAACTCTACTATTGTATCATTAAATAGAGATCTCTCCTTTTTCTTACTATGTGTTTTCCCAATGAGCATGTATATTTTGGGATCTTTTTTCTCCTAGTCTATTGAATTTCCAATCTTATTATGAAACCTCCATGATATTTTATTCAGTCTTTTTTATGTCACCTCTTAGTTACCTAATGTTAGCTTTTACCTGTTCCTTAGCAATGTTGATAAAAGCTTTTTTTCCTATCTTCTCCAGGTCTGTGAAACATAAGTATAGCTACCCCAGGCTTAAACTAATCTCAAATATGGTTAGTGTACATGATCATTACCCTTTATCTTTGTTGAGTACCCTAATTTCATTTTCCATTAAAATTATTTTGTGTCCACATATGTAATCATATCACCCTTAGTAACCTAGTGTACAGACAAATTATAGGTAAGGCAAACTAAAATTTTAAATTATATTTAAGCTAATAAGGGATTTAAAGTTTTAAAATGCTTTAGATTGTACACTCTTCAATCTGGAAGAGAAGAACTTTCATGCACAGCGACTGATGTGGCTACTATTTATGTATTGAGTTACATCAGCAAGTGCATAGACTGGCAGTTATCAGAGTGGATTATATTCTGGGTGGCATAATAAATATACTTTGTCATCTCAATAAAACAATTTTATGTGTATGTAAGAATCTGAATTTCATTCAGCCTTTTGTGTAGTCATGCTTTAGACCTCAGTAAACAACATGCAAACTTGTATAAGAATGTTGCTCTAATGTTAGAACAGTTTTTTACTCAATGGCAGTGCTACTTTCTACTGAAAACTGTGTTCTAATAGTGTATACCTTCAGTTACATGTTAGCAATCATAAATCAGTTTGTAAAATAATAAACTAAATACTGAGGTGAGATAATTTGCTGTTGTTGATCATGTATATAATGAAAGGTTTATGGCAACATAAAGCTAAAAGATATACTAAAATTATGAGTACTCTGCCTTTTTCCAAAATAGACTT
Organism: Gorilla gorilla gorilla; assembly: GCF_029281585.2. Classification (NCBI taxonomy): domain Eukaryota; kingdom Metazoa; phylum Chordata; class Mammalia; order Primates; family Hominidae; genus Gorilla; species Gorilla gorilla. Next base: position 30,611,930 of record NC_073241.2, on the reverse strand, counting down.
ATGGAGACTCATAAAAATACATGAGCAATAGGATAAAACTAAAAATAAGTAAGGAAATTTGGCAATGGAAAATTTAGATAGGATAAATATGAAGATAATAGAGAGACCCCCCAAAAATATGTAATTCCAGACAAACCACAAATTTGGCCCCATACCTTTTCAACAGTCAATACAAAGAAGGACATATGAGCCCTTAATCTGATTCTTACTATTTATAACATCACTTGATATAATGGTATAATAATAAGACATCCCTTGATAGAATGCAATGAAAAATTGTCTTAAAGTAGCCAACTTGCAGTAGAAAAATACCAGTTTCATAGGGCTGTTTCTTATAGCAGCCTTCAAACTAAGTCAGTGGTATAAAATCAAGGCCTAAATGACTAAATTAGATTCCTTTGTTTTTTTTTTTTTTTTTTTTTTTTGAGACGGAGTCTCGCTCTGTCACCCTGGCTGGAATGCAGTGGCATGGCCTTGGCTCACTGCAAACTCCACTTTCCGGGTTCAGGCGATTTCTCCTGCCTCAGCCTCCCAAGTAGGTGGGATTACAGGCGCACACCATAACACCCGGCTAATTTTTTGTATTTTTAGTAGAGACGGGGTTTCGCTATGTTGGCTAGATTTGTCTCGGACTCCTGACCTCATGATCTGCCCGTCTCAGCCTCCCAAACTGCTGGGATACAGAGGTGTGAGCCATCGTGCCCGGCCTCCTTGGGGATCTTAAACAGTGCATTCTAACTACACAGCGTTCTGACCCATCTGTTAAGACGATCATAATCTTGGATTAAGTTCCAAGGATATAATTTAAAGAATATTGCAGATAGGATGTTTTGTCACCTTTTTAACATCTTTTATAAATATTTCTTCCTATCCTAATTGTGTGTCATGGCAGAAGTTACTTTTTATGCTTTTAAAATGATACTGTCTGAAATCATAGTGTTATTATGAGGGTTAAATGAAAACAATGAATGGAATTCACATAACATTGGGCCTTGTATATATTAATTGCTTTAAAAAGGGTAGTTATTTTACCTCCTATCTAAGGCTTAAGTTATGAGAATGATAATACATATTGAGTATATGTATTTTCTGTTGCTTCCTAAAGGGCAGAGCAGTAGCTGTGATAGTTGACTGAGTTAGGAGTAAGGTTGACATCTTTTTATAAAAGTTGAGAAATTTAACAAAATCATGCATCTCATTATAAAGAAATCCACTAAAGAGAGTATCTGCGAAGAAGGCCAAGATTTTCATCAGGAAACACTTTTAGGGTGTTCTGTCATAGGTAAATGGCTGGTCATTGTTGCAACATTGTTTTCATGATGATACAAGGATACATTAACCTTGACTGGAAATTTTACACTAAAAATCCATCTAGGAGATACAACCAGATATACTTCCTGAATAGGAAAAGTGAATGGTAAGAAGCCAATCATGCAAGATAAGAGGAAAGAACATTCCAGGGAGAGGGAACAGACCACTACACAGAACTTGAGGAGTGGACTTGGCATGATTCATGAACAGACAGCATGTCATTTTACTTGGAGCATAGTAGCCTACTAGGTGGGGGTAGTAGAGACATCGTCAAGGTGAACAAAGGCTAGATCATGTAGGCTTGTAAGCAAGGGAAGGAGTTTGGGTTCTGTTCAGCCTGCAATGAGAAGTTTTTGCAAGGTTTAAACATGGAAATGCTACATATCTTAATTCACCCCCTGTTCTTCAATGTATTTACTCATCATTTAGCTTTAATTCCTTTTACTTCACTTAAGCTTTAACTCCAGCCTCTTTTCTTTGGTTATCTTTGTATTTCTTGGCATTAAGTCCTGCTGCTTTTCTTTTACCCTAAATTCTGTCAGTCTTCTGACCTTTCTTATCTACCTGCCAATGATATGGTCTAGCCTTTTTGGGTGACATCCATGATTTATTTTTTCTTTCCAGAGATTCTCTTTTATAGACAAATCACTCAGCCCAGTGTCCTGCCAGTAATGAAAATTGGCAGATGGTAGGGTGTGATGGAAATTAGAAAGCAATGCTGATTTCGTCCTTCTTCAATTTACACTATATGACAGCTATTTTGACTTTTCTTGCTGCTCACCAATGCTTTTATTCTTATGTGTTGTCTGGGCTTTCTTAAGCAATAGTTTCATCAAGTTTAAGGATCTGTGATAAGCTCTGTTCTAATTTAAGCTCAATGTTTTTGTCTTTTTTATTTATCTCTTCTCTTTTTACAGCTGTCTCTTAGGAAATGACCTTCTCTAAAGATGATCATTTTGTTTCCTCTCACTTTTCTCCTGCCATAAGGACCTTGCTCCCTTTACTCCATTTAGCTTCATTGTATGCCACTGTTGGCATTTCATGTCTACTTTTGTGTATACTCAAATACTCATCACTTTCATTGATCACTAGTAAAGTTTACTGAGGAGTCAATTTGATTAGTAGTCAAGAGCCTGATCTTAGAAGCCAAATAGACCTGGATTTTACTCCTCTCCCCTCTTAAATTATCTTTAGTTATAGCCTGTCTTTTTGCTTTTTCAACTGTTTAAAGAAAAATTTCTTAGTTGATTATTGCTTTAAACTTAATGTCTCTGGCTTACAGACATGTGTGTCTAAATATTCATATTTAATTTCTGTGATGACACCAAACCTATCTAGTAGTATCGATAATCTTCTTATACATGACCTCCATAAGGTTGTTTCAGTATCCCCACACATCTTCTCCCTGACTGGGAGGGTTGGAACCAACCTCATTTCTTTGTGTAGTGCTTTTAAAAATAATATTGTTTTTCACATAAGGCATATTAAGTGCTTTTGCACCAGATGTATTACATGGATGTTTTTCTTTGACTAATTTATTACCAATGATCCATAGTAATCAGATAAGACAGCAAGGTTGTCAGTAAGGAATTGGTGGAGATCATCATAGTCTGAAAAGTGATTTTTGTGACAATGACAGTTGTCTTGTTGCAGAGTGAACTTTGTTGTATATAACAGTGCTGCGCAGTATAAATATAATGTGAACAACATAAGTAATTTTTCTAGTGGGTATGTTAAAAATTTGAGGAAAAGGAAACATTTGGGAACAACTGTAGTAAATTTTATTTAATTCAGTAATCCAAAATAGTAATATTTCAAATTTTGAGATACTTTTTCCCCATTAAGATTTTGGAATCCAGTGTGCATTTTATGCTTACTGCATACCTCGATTTGAACTAATTACATTTCACTTGTTCAGAAACCACAAGTCGCTAGTAGCTACCATGGCAACCTGAAGTGTCAGGGGAGCAAACTCTAGAAAGTTTCACAGAAGCATTTTAGTGTTCCTAGGAGAGTATAATAGAAAAATGAATTGATTATCTGATAATTAGTTTCTGATAATTAGTTGAGTATTCCCCCAATTTTTAAAAGTTTTACGGTGAGCAAAAAGAGATCAATTTTTCAATGTACATATTTTGAAAGATAAATACTAGTACTCTCTTAATATTAAGAAACATAAGATCCCAGCTATGTCTTTTCTATCAAAAATGAACCAATTTATGATGCTTCCATTGTTAGATTAATGATTTATTTTAAATGCCTATCACTTAAAGAGCCATTTAAAAGTGATTTTAGCAGTAAGTCCTTCACTTAAAATATGTTCAATAAGACTTGATTCATGTTAGGCAGTTGGGGATAAAAATTTAAAAAAGTTAAGGCCCCTGTCCTTCAAGGATTCACAGAGTTGTGCTGTAAATAAATGATTATGTAACAGAAGTTTCTTGTAAGCATATGGGTAAAAGTAATATTCAACTACTAAATGGGTATTTGGGTGTGGTAATAGGTATTCAGGAAATAATGTGCAGAGTTTTTTTTTGAGACAGGGTCTCACTCTGTCCCCCAGGCTGTAGTGCCATGGCACAAACTCTAGTCACTGCAGCCTCCATCTCCTGGGTTCAAGCGATTCTCCTGCCTCAGCCTCCTGAGTAGCTGGGACAGGCATGTGCCACCACACCCTGCTAATTTTGTATTTTTAGTATAGATGGGGTTTCACCATGTTGGCCCGGCTGGTCTCAAACTCCTGACCTCAAGTTATCCATCTGCTTTGGCCTCCCAGAGTGCTGGGATTACAGGTGTGAGCCTCTGTTCCCAGCCATGAGCAGAGTTTTGAAGGCTGAGAGCACAGCAGAAAAACAAAATTTCAAGCAGAGGGAACAGAATGTGTAAAAGCACACAGACATGAATAGCATGCTATGTGAGGTGCATGGCAGACAACCCACCATGACCACAAAATAGTGAGTGGTTCTGAGATTCAGTTGGAAAGGGAGATAAGGACCTTTTTGCCTCATACTTGAAAATTCTGATTTTCTTTTAGGTGAAAAATGAGGTATTGGTGGAGTTTTAATTTATAAAGAGGTTAACAATTAGATTTACATTGTTGAAAGATTGTTCTGGATGTGTAGAAAATGATTTAGAGAGGATGTCAGAACCGTAAGTAGAGATGATTTGATGCAAAAGATACTGCAGTTAGCGAGACAGAGTATTAGGTAGGTGCAAAGGTAATTGCAGTCTTCGCCATTAAAAGTAATGCCAAAAACTGCAGTTACTTTTGCACTAACCTAATATGATAGACTAAACTATAAACATATAAGGAAGAATGATGTGTAGGAAGTTTAATACATAAGAATTGGGATCTGGCTGGATGTGTTGGGTCAGGGCTGAGTTCAGAGTCAACAATGATACTAAAGTTTCTGCCTTTATCTATTCTTGAGAAAAATGGATGATGTTTCGGGTTTTTAAAAAAGTTTCACTTTAGAGCAGTTGAGATTGAGTGTTTAGAACACCTGGCTATTGAGATCCAGTAAGACTTGAAGAATAAAAGTTTGGGGTTTATGAAAGAATTCTAGGGCCAATAATACAGATTTAGGAATCATGGTGGCATTTTATGGCATGAGAGTTGATGTGATCACAAAGGGAAACTATGGGGGATTAGGAAAGAAGGAAAAGGATGAAATCCTAAGAAACTCCAGCATTTAGAAAGATTGTATAGGTACAAAAGCCAACAAAGGAGGATGAGATGAAAGTGGGGGAAAACTAAGGAGAAATTAGGAGAGAGTTGCCATGATAGAAACTAAGGAAAGGAGCGTTTTAATGTGGGAGTGGCTAGCAATGCAAATGCTGCAAAGTGCAAAAAAGCCAAAGACTAAATCGGGTTTCCTATGGGCATTGGCAGCCTCACTAATGTAGCTTCAGATGAATATTAGGTGCTAAGCCAGCCTTCGTGAAGTATGTCAGAGGTCCAGCCAGCGTCCACATTTTGAAGCCTGTTTTTGTACTGCCCTCAAGCGAGGAATTATTTTCACATTTTTAAAAGAGTGTAAATAAAAACAAAAGGTCTGACTTTTTGTCAGAGACTGCTATGGCTCACAAAGCCTAAAATATTTACTGTCTGGCCCTTTTCAGGAAAAGTTTGCAGACTCCGGTACAAATAAAAGAAATATATTTTTACTCTGTTTCAAGATGCTTGACTGGAAAAGAAAGAATGTATGAGCCAGAGAGAAATTGATAGGATTGACCAAACTTTCAAAAAATGGAAAAAAGTCTGAGTGCGGTAGCTCACACCTGTAATCCCAGCACTTTGGGAGGGTGAGGCAGGAGGATTGCTTGAGCTCAGGAGTTTGAGACCAGCCTGGGCTATGTGGCGAAACACCGTCTCTACTAAAAATATAAAAATTAGGTGGGCATGGTGGCACACGCCTGTAATCCCAGCTACTGGGGAGGCTGAGGCGTGAGAATCCCTTGAACCTGGGAGGCGGAGGTTACAGTAAGCCTAGATCGCGCCATTGCTCTCTAGCCTTGGTGACAGAGTGAAACTGTCTCAAAAAAAAAAGGAAAAAAAAATGGTTCATATACTTTGTGATACTTGTTAAATACAGGCATATTTATATATATTATCGAAGGTTGGTATGATAAGCTTGACTGGAAAAGAAAGAACATATGAGTCAGAATAGTAGATAGGAATGATCAAACCTTCGAAAAATGAAAAGATTCATATACTTTGTGATACTTGTTATATACAGGCATATTTTTTATACATTATCTAAGATTGGTATGATTTTAGAATACATTATTTTCCTTCTTATTTTGCAATATGCATAAGTTTAACTGTATATTTCGCAGGGCAGTTTATCCTTATATTTTCTGTTTTCTATGGTAAAAGAACTGTTAGTACATTTTCTTTTAATCCACATTTAGGGATGGATGATGCCCATAATGATGTGGATTTTAATGCTTTTACAACTAGAAATTAATATAGAAGAATATATAATTAGTATATTAAGTAATGTGTTTGTGTATGAATATGTAGCTTCTGTCTTTAATGTTCTTCCACATAAAACATTTTCCAGTAATTAAAAAAAAGCCCTTATGTGATTTGAATAGTCTGTTTCTGCTTAAGAAGCATCTTAGTCTAATTGATATTAACGTTTCTTAATTTTGTCTCTTGTCTGATTTTGTAATTTCAAAATATATTTAACATTCAAAGAAAATGTTTATGTTACACTGCAAAGCATTTCTTAGTTGGTATTTTCCTTGTTTGGTTCTTTCCAGTGAGCATATATTGAGCATTAATTAGGTGTCCAGCATTATCATTGGCATTAGGAATAGAAAATTAAAGAAGACCTGCTTATGGTCTCAAGTAGATATAGCCACAAATAATTGCAAAACTATACGATTAAATTTAATGTGGTTACATTTAGATTAAATACCCTACAGTGTTTTTATTGATGCCTCTTTCTGATTAGATGACAATTCAAGGTGAATAACTTCAAATGTCTGAAAGGTTCATGATGCAAATCCTTTCAAATGATTTTACTGTATAGTCAGAAAAAATTTAAATTCTTATACAACAATTTCATTGTTTTACTGTTAATTATAGCGAAGGAAGATGCAAACTGTGCAGTGTGCGACAGCCCGGGAGACCTCTTAGATCAGTTCTTTTGTATTACTTGTGGTCAGCACTATCATGGAATGTGCCTGGATATAGCGGTTACTCCATTAAAACGTGCAGGTTGGCAATGTCCTGAGTGCAAAGTGTGCCAGAATTGCAAGTAAGTTTTCATTTCAATTCAAAGCTGTGTATTGGGTTTAAGAGGGACCCTATTACTAGGCGCTAAAGGTTTGTGTAATATAATAGAGGTTGTTCATATTTTGGCTGTATTCATTCAGAGTAACTTCATCATACTTAAGAAAATTACTGGATATTAACGTTTATATTATTTTGAAAGAAGTCTAAACAAAACTGATTTTAATCATTTAAATTGCTCTGGTAGTCTAAAGAGCTAATTTAAATTTACCAACAGTTTAAAAAATAAGCGATATTAACAATTTAAAACAAGCATGAGAAAAATAAAGTAGCTTGTCTTCAGGGGCACCGGGGAGGGGATGTGATAGGATTTAAACCTGTTACTACAGACGTAGAAGAATTAGAGTTGAGCCAAAACGTCAGTCATGTGTTTGAATTTCCATTCCAGGAAGGACAATTTCTACTATTATTTTAATGTACATCTGCATCTCTCTATAAGGCACCTTGAATAGATCCTGGTCAGCATAATTCGAAAATGAAATATGTAGCATTTAAAAATTTGTAAGGGGGTTATCTTTTCCTATTGTATTTCATCTCTTGGTCATTTCTCCAGTCTTTTCTGTGATTTCCGCTTGCACCCCCATGATTCTAATGAGCATGATAATTTGGGGATGTTACCAGCATCTTCATTTACAGGCTGAGAATTTTTGTTGAAACCAGCAAGAATTATGCCCAACTGCCATGATCAGCCTGTTTTTATTATTTAGTTTTATAAGAAATAAGCATCAATATCTTAGAGTTACGTGACATAAATAGGAATATGTACCTTCATATTTTGGTAAAAATTAGATAAAATATTCAGTAAACATTTATTCGATACCTTGTATCTGCAATCAGTTTCTTGGGAAGGATTAAAAGAACTTGAAGGAAGAGTACTTGTCCTCCAAGATCTTTCCATGTAGCTGAAGAGATAAAACATGTGACTTTTTATGGAGAGGTTGAACTGAATAATAATTGGAGGCCAACTGACCCATCTTCCTGTTGACTTCTGTTTATCCCACAGATTTCATTCAGAGATTCCTCTCTCAGCTCTTCTTGCTTTCCCCGTTTTTTCTCTTCCCCTCCTCTTGAATTTAAAATCATAGTATCTGAAAGTGATTATAGTCAAAAATCTCAACAGAGATAACGCTGTAGGACAGGGGCCCAATCTTTGGGGGCAGAAGAGTGTTTAAAGAAAGGTTTTAGGTTTTCAATTATAATTCTTAATAATTATGACAAGGTTCATCTTTTGAAATAATTATTCAGCGTTTAATTGCTTAATAGACATCCTAAGCACTTGAAACTGCATTACATTTAATTATCACAGTAATGTTTATTATTCCCGTTTTATACCAGAAACTCAGAGAGCTTTAGTATAAGTTGTTTAGTGACACAGCTAGAAAACAGCAGCCTGAATACAAATAGAGATCTGATGCCAAATTTGATCCTCTTTACGTTATATGACAGTCTTTTCAATTTGCTGTGCCAAGATTTGTTCTTTCCACACAGTAGCACCTAGCAGTTATAACGCCTTCCTCTCAAAAATTATATTTTAAAAGTAAAGATCAGAGGCTATTCATCTTGCCTCAACCCTTCCTCCTTTGCAGGAATCCTAAAATGGCTAGAGCAAGTTAACCGTAGGTGAGCATTGAGTAAAGATCACCATTTAGGAGGCAATCCTTATAGCAGGGTTACCTCTGTTACTATCTGCAGAGACAAAACAGATATTGAGGTATTTATGAACTGTGCAGTTCCCAGGACTGATGATTTTCATGATTACTTATGTTGCAAAACATAAGTTTAAAGATAAGCCATCATTAATGCTATCTTACTTTTTAGACAATCGGGAGAAGATAGCAAGATGCTAGTGTGTGACACGTGTGACAAAGGGTATCATACTTTTTGTCCTCAACGAATTATGAAATCTGTACCAAACAATGGCTGGAAATGCAAAGTAAGTTGTTTATTTACTTTTTTAAATCCTCTGTATGTTTTATATGGAGAACAGACAAATCGGATATCTATTCAAATCTATATATTACCATCACCTTTTTAAAAGCAGCTTTATTGACATATAACTGACATACAGTAAACTGTACACTCTTCAAGATAATGAACATAGTCATCACCGTCAAAGTTTCCTGGTGCCTCTTGGCTTGCTTTGTGGCTGTTCAAACCCAAACCCTCTGTCTTCCTAGTCTGCTTTTTCACTATAGATTAGTATTCACTTCCTAGAATTTTTAATAAAAGCTTCATATAGTATATACTCGTTTTTGGTCTGGCTTCTTTAACTCGGTGTAATTATTTTGAAATTCATCCCTATTGCTGCACAGATCAGTAGTGATTCTTTTGTATTACTGAGTGCTGGAGATACCACAATTTGTGTATTGAATCACCTGTTGGTGAACATTTGGGTCGTTAAAATTTTGAGCTATTATAAAAAATGCCGATGAACTCATTAACTAACTTCCTACCTCACTTGGCTTCTGCCCCTTCAGGGTGAGGTGTTCAGAGCCGGGTTGGGGGCAGTGGGGTAGTGGAGATAGCCCTTGGAATCCAAGGTGCGGTTTAGCTTTTAAGCTTAGTCTTCCTGGGCTGCTGGTGTCGCGAGGTTGAGGGATGGAGTTGACCCTCAGGTGCTGCATGGGCCTGGAGCGGGTTTTCCCTGGAGCTGGAGAGGGCGTGATGGCCCGTGTGCGGGAGTGGAAGGCACAGCATTGTCATTGCCCTTCTCGGAACTGCTTTCTCTAGGGAGGAGGTGGAGGGCCTGGGAAAGGAGGGTGATGTGGCCAGAACCCCTGGTCCCTGGCGTGGGGAGGAGGTGGGAGCAGACGCAGAGAGATCCTGTACCTGCACCCTGTCCTCGCCAGTGAGGTTTGGCACCTAGAACTGCAAGCAGTATTACCAGGTTCTGCTGTGGTCTTCAGCAAGTTCTACTAGACATCTGCCTGAGTGGTGGGGGTTGAGGGGAGGGGCTTTCTCTCCTTGGGGGAAAAAGAGCTGCTGGGTAACTGTGCTCAGCTGTGGCTACCTGGGAAGTGGGGCCTGAGGGCTGAAGGATTGTGATGAACTCTGGTCTGCTTCCTCAGGTAGTTCAGATTCCTTCTCTTGCTGAATGACTTATCATTGGAAAGGAAAAACTCTGCTGTTTGACTGATTTGTATATTTACACTCTTATCTTCACTCAGTTCCTCTACTTGCCTTTTTACTTTAATACGAAGTTGAATTTGTAATTCATTTTCTTTCCTAAGGAAAAAGGACATTTAAGACTATAAGTTTACCTTAGGCTATAGCTTTGGCTGAAGCCAAGTTTATTGTATTTGTAACTTTATGTATGTATATACCTTAGCTAATAACTTTATTTTTTTTAAGTTGTGCTGAAGTATGTTAATTTATGCTTTCATTTCATTTAAACAGAGAATTTAACTAAGGTAGGTTTTTTAAAATAAATGTTTTGATACTTGAAGTATTGACTTTTTAAAGGTGTAGCATTTGTGTTTATTAATTTCATTTAGTTAGATGAAGTCCTTTTACCTTATTTTTTGACTTGTTGATTCAACAAGTTACAACTGACCACTATTAATTGTTCCTATCAATTTATCATATTTTTAAACAAATAACTTGTGGCTGTTATTTAGCAACAGTGTTAATATGTTGTGCTTTTTACCAGTATAAAATTGTTCTTTATTCTATGTAACGTGTTTTTTGTTGAGGGATCAGGAAGGGCAGGTATTTTGCTTTGCCTGACACTATGGCCACGTAGGGTGTTAGTTTAACAGTTGAATGGTTATCTTTTCACATCTTATTTTGGATTCTTTTGTGTTATAAAAATGTATCTTTTGAAAGCTTAATAGAGGTCACTGTTTGGATTGATGGTTGCAATTTAAATGCTTGGCTGTTTTGAGGCAAAATTTTTCTTATAATTTCTTTCTATTTTTCTCTTCTTTTACTTCCTGCAATGATTTATAATTCAGAATCTCATTTTGTGATTGTAAATGATTATAAATATTAAAGATATAAATTTTCTCCCATTCCCCACTGAAAATGAAGTTTTTATTCCCCTTTTCTCTGATTCGATTAACCTAGATTGTAAACCTTGTCACAATTTTCTTGCAAAAATATATTTCCTCTGTTAATTCCAACTTTACCCTCAATCTTTTGGAGTCTTGGTTGTGATCCTTTAAAAATAATTATAAATTTTTTGAAACCCTACATGTCGGAAAGAGACTGTTCCTTTTAGGCTATAAGAACTTGGCACAGTATAATGTTTCATATTACAAATTTTTCTTTTTTATACTCTGAAAACATTTTCTTCAGTTTTTTCAGTTTATGCTGTCACGAGAAAAATCTTAACTTGAAAAAATTTAATCATAATCCTTTTTTTCTTCCTGAAAGCTTTGGGAGATGTGTGAATCCCCATCCCCGCCCCCACCCCCCGCCCCAGCACCTTTTTAAAAAAATATATTCACTTAAAAAATTACCTTCTTTACACTCTCTAATAATATCTAGTAACTACTGGATAATTTTTGTCTCTTGCTCTTAATCTTCTTTATTATGGTTTTCATTGTCTTGAGAACTGGTAGAGAATTCTGGGTGTCTTTCTCAGCTTGTTCTGTCTCCCCTTTGGTGTGCTTCTTTTCGATTTGCTCTTTGTAATCTGCTATTCTCTTTTGAGAGTGACAGAATTACATAAATTCTGGGAATACTATTGGATACTTAATCTTTTTATTCTGCTCTATGAAGGCACTATAGTGTGGTGGTTCAAAGCTTATGCTGTGGAGTCAAACTGCAGTTTTTTCAGTTACTAAATTGATGATCTTTGGCTACCTGTTGAACTTCCCTAAGTCAGTGTATAGAAGGTTAACGGTACTTACCTCACAGGGATGTTGGATTTACTGAAGTGGTATCTATAAAGTGCCCAGCACAATGCCTAACACAAAGTAAGTACAGAAACAGTTACCATAGAGTTTTTCATGGATTGAAAGGTTTGTCCTTTGAACCATTTGAAGAATGATCATCTTTCTCTGCTGTTGAATTCTTCTGTAGTTCTCTCTGTAGTCTTGAGTCATAATTTGCTCATTTGTTTGCATTTAACATTTGAGTGTTTACTGTGTGCGAACATCACTGTAGTGAAGGCTGGAGATGTTGGGGCAAATCAGTGTGCCCCCACAGGGCTGTCAGTCTAGTTTGGGGCTGCTCCCTGGTGAGCTGGAGTGGGGGTGATCTTTTCAGGATCTTTATTGTAAAACAGTCATTGTCAGATGGGTTTCTTTTTCCTATTTTTATCTCAGGAATGTCTCTTCGTTGGTATATTATGCGTTTTTAGAAAGTTTTTACTTGAAAATAAGTTCAAACTCTAAAAGTTGGAAAAAATAAAAATAATACGTGTATCCCATTTACTCAGATTTATCAGTTGTTAGCATTTCATTATCATTGGGCATGCCCTCTCTCGCTTTCTGTGTGTGTGTGTGTGTGTGTGTGTCTGTGTGTGTGTCTTTATTCCCCCAACCCCCTACTATTTGAGGGTTAATTACATACATTGTGCCTTTTTACCACCATTTCAGTATGTATTTCTTAATAGTAGGAATATTCTTTAAAAAAATCACCATCCTGCTATCAACTTCCTAAACTTACATCAATGTCGTATGTTTATCTAATGTACTAGCCATGTTCCAGTTATGTCATTTGATCTTATGTCCTTCATAGCCTACCCCTTCCTCCAAGTAGATTCTAGGATTTAGTTTTTGTCATTGGTATTTTTGAAGAATAGAGTTCTTCTCGATATTCTTCTTTTTTCTTTTTTCAAACAGAAATTTCCCCATGTTGTTTTTGATAACCCCTTACAATTAGATGAGAGGCATGCATTATTGGCCAGAATACTGCAAAGTGCTGATCCATCCTCATGGTATCACAGCTGGAAGCACACATTATTCCACTTTCCCTCATGAGAATCACGTGGTCAGGCTGTTGCCCAATTTCTGTTCCCCACTCCTTTGTATCTAATAAAGCAGTATGTGAGGATACTTTAAGACCATGCAAATATCTTGCTTTTCCTCAGAATTTCCTTCTAGATTTGAAAAACTTACTCCCTAGCCCGGGTGTGGTGGCTCACACCTGTAATCCCAGCACTTTGGGAGGCTGAAGTGGGTGGATCAGTTGAGGTCAGGAGTTCAAGATCAGCCTGGCCAACATGGTGAAACCCTGTCTGTACTAAAAATACAAAAATTAGCCAGGCATGGTAGTGGGTGCCATGTAATCCCAGCTACTCAGAACGCTGAGACAGGAGAATCGCTTGAATCCGGGAGGCAGAGGTTGCAGTGAGTCGAACTCATGCTACTACACTCCAGCCTGGGTGACAGAGATAGACTCTGTCTCAAAAAACAGCAACAACAACAACAGCAACAACAACAACAAACTTACTGCCTGATGATGCCATTTTAACATGCTTTCTTTTGGTTGCAAATGATGCATTTCCAGCTCTCGCACTCCCACCACATTTACCAGTTAGCCCTCTGCTTTCTTTTGTAAGCAAGAACACTTCTTTCACATGTTAAACTTACTTACTATTAATATTGGCTCATGAACTCCTATTATCTTCAATCATTTACAACTCATTACCTAATTATTTTTTGGCTCAAATAGTCCCATACTTGCTGTCAGTTGCTCCTTCAAGCTGGCACTGGTGTTCTGCTCTCACTGCTTATTTGAACACTTCATACTTTTTGGTGTAACAAGATGTTACAAGCTCATCTTATACCTCCCGTGCCCCAGTCCTGGAATAAGTCCATTGTTAAATAAGTAACCCACATTCCTTTAGTGGGGAATGGGTGCTGGGTGTGCTCATTGCTACTGGAGGGTGTTTGCTTCTTCACCCTTTCAGTAGGTGACGTCAGGAAATACATGCATGTGTATACACTTACAGAAGTTTGTCCAACCCATGGCCCGCAGGCTACATGTGGTCCAGGATGGCTTTGAATGTGGCCCAACAGAAATTCATAAAATTTCTTAAAACATTATGAGGTGTTTCTTTTTTGGGGGGTGTGTGTGTGTGGGTGTGTTTGTGTGTGTGTAGCTCATCAGCTATCATTAGTATTAGTGTATCTTGTGTGTGGCCCAAGACGATTCTTCTTTCAATGTGGTCCAGGAAAGCCAAAAGATTGAACACCCCTACATGTTATGTATATACACATAAATATTCATATACATATACATAACTTAGAAATAATGAATTTATACCAGCACCTCCAGTTCTTATCCTTCTCCATTGAGTTCTTTGCCTTTTCATTCTTGCATGTCTGTTCTTCTACAATAAAAATTCTGGGTTGTAGAACAGCACATTTATTCAGTTGCTCAATCTAAAAAGCAAGTCTGCTTCAGTTTGCTCTCAGTAATAGATTTTATTCCCCTTTCTTTTCTTAGTGATTTAATTTTTTAAATATAGAAGGTATGAGTATACTTTCAAAACTCAAAACTATATGAAGTTTTACTCAGAATTGTCACTGTCTCTTGTTTATTGCTTATACCGCATTTTCCCCAGCCTCTTGGAAGTAACTAACTTCATTGTTTTCTGTTTTAAACCTCCTGTTATTTTTCATCTAAGAATAAGAGGATATATTGCTCTTTCAGTGAAGGTAGCATGTTGTATATGTTCTTTTGCATGTTGCTTTTTTCATGTAATAAAATCTGGAAATCACTTCCAGGCAAGTTAGGCAAGTTCAAGAGATCTCATTCTCCTTTTAAACAGCTGCATAGCACTCCATTGTGTATCTGTGCTATGGGTTACTCAGTAACCCATGGTATTTCAGTAGTTTATGATATTTTGCATTATAAATGATTTTACACTCCCTGGCTTTGTGCATGTGTGTTTTTGAATTCTCAGGGACAAATCTGTAGGGTAAATTCCCAGGATTATTGCCTCAGGAGTGTACACATATGTAGCTTTGTGAGATACCGTCAAATTCCCTTTTTTGGGGCTTACGGTACTTTGCATTGCCACCAGAGATGTGTGAGAGAACTTTTCCTACGTCTTTGCTAACAGGATGACTTGTTCAGCTTTTGAATGTTTGTCTGCCTTCTGGGTGAAAAGTAGTGTATCAATGTAGTTTTAATTTTTGTTTATCCTAAGAGTGAAGTTGATCATTTTTTCATGTGTTTAAGGGTCAGTTTTTATTTCTTCTCATGAATTGTCTGTTCATGTGTTTTGCCTGTTATTGAAGATTTTGGCATTTTTCCCTAAATTTAAGAGTTCTTTATAAGTGAGGGATGTAAGCCCTTATATGTGTTACATGATGCAGATACTTTCTGCTAGCTTATTTGTTCTTGTTTTTTTTTTTTTTTTTTTTGCTTATTTGTGTGAGACTGTGTCTCACCCTGTCACCCCGGCCATAGTACAGTGGTATGGTCATAGTTCACTGTAGTCTTGACCTGGGCTCAAGCAATATTCCTGCCTCAGCCTCCCGAGTTAGCTAGGAGTTATGTGTACCACGAAGCCCAGCTAATTTTTTACTTTTGTAGAGACAGGGTCTCACCATGTTATCCAGGCTGTATTATGTGTCTTTTGACTTTGTTTTTATTATTTTTTTTGCCATGCAAAAGTTTCTTTTTTTATGGAGTTGATTTATTAATCTTCTTTTGCTTCTGGATTTTTGAGTCATATTCAGAAAGCCTTTCCCTACACTGAGGGTATAGAGGACACAGATAGTCTTCTCATTGCTGGTAAGCAGTATGTTAATATTGTCTAATTTGTTTGAGTCATAAGATAATGTCTTTATCCCAAAGATTTTTTTGCAATTGCTGTATGTATATACATTACAGTAACTAAATCTTTTAGTTAAGAGATTCTGGAAAAGAATTGACAATGGATCTAAAGTAGGTTAGTTTCTCTTGAAGGTTTTTTTTTTTGGAGGGGGGAGGTCATGATTAAAAATATTTTGTACTATCAGATCTGTTATTTGGTAGTTTTCTTTTATCCTTACCTGTAGTCTTTCAATAAAGTGGGAAAGAAGATGAGATTTCAGTTTGGTATCAGAACATGTATAGGCCTGGGCAATATAGTGAGACCCTGTCTCTACAAAAATAAAAAAAATCTGGGCATGGTGACACATGCCTGCAGTCCCAGCAGTTTGGGAGGCTGAGGTGGGAGGACCACTTGAGCCCACGAGGTTGAGGCTGCAGTGAGCCATGTTTGTGCTACTGCACTCCAGCTTGGGTCACAGAGTGAGATTGAGATCCTGTTTCAAAAAAAAAAAAAAGAACATAGATAAATAGATAAATTTTAGTCACTGATTGGTAAATGAGGCTAGCAGTGTCTTTTTACTATAATTTAAAAATTACCTTGATGAGATTGAGTTAAAGGTTTAACATACTGGTATCCTGATTTAAAATTTACCAGTGACTATGTTTCTGATATCTAAGTTTATAGATTTTCTGAGATTAGTCTTTTAATTTATAGACGATGATGAAGAGCAAGGATTATATCCAAAGAATATTTTGGCTAGGTTGGCAGGTATGGTTAAGCAAAATAAATATTGGTGGTTAGCAAATCTTTTCTGTCTGTGCTTTTGAGTCTATAGTAACTTTGTTACATCTGGGTATCTACTATTAGAAAATGCCTACACATTCTAGATCAGTCTTTACTTTTTAACTTAGGTACCTCACATAACATGATTGATCCTCATTTTCTTAACTAAAAAATGAGTATGAGAACTTTTCCTGTGTAATTTTCAATCCATTTGGAAGTACTTAAGTTATAAAACATGTTTTCATTAGGTTTTCTGGTATGTGGCTAATTCTAATCCATAAATCCTTGTATACTTTGGCTTTCATTCACTTAATAATTGTCTGCTTTGATGAATACCTTCTGATTTAAGTTCTAGTGTAGCCAAATGTTTTATATATCTATAGTTAGAAAATTTAAAATTTGTTTGTACCTTACCATAACAAATGTTCTGAATTTTGTAGTATCATCCCAACATACAGTGAATACCGAATTGGAAAAACAGATTTCTAATGAGGTTGATAGTGAAGAAATGAAAATGTCTTCTGAAGTGAAGCATATTTGTGGTGAAGATCAAATTGAAGATAAAATGGAAGTGACAGAAAACATTGAAGTCGTTACACACCAGATCACTGTGCAGCAAGAGCAACTGCAGTTGTTAGAGGAACCTAAAACAGTGGTATCCAAAGAAGAATCAAGGCCTCCAAAATTAGTCATTGAATCTGTCACTCTTCCACTAGAAACCTTAGTGTCCCCACATGAGGAAAGCACTTCATTATGTCCTGAGGAACAGTTGGTTATAGAAAGGCTACAAGGAGAAAAGGAACATAAAGAAAATTCTGAGCTTTCTACTGGATTGATGGACTCTGAAATGACTCCTAAAATTGAGGGTTGTTTGAAAGATGTTTCATACCAAGGAGGCAAATCTATAAAGTTATCATCTGAGACAGAGTCATCATTTTCATCATCAGCAGACATAAGCAAGGCAGATGTGTCCTCCTCCCCAACACCTTCTTCAGACTCGCCTTCACATGACATGCTGCATAATTACCCTTCAGCTCTTAGTTCCTCTGCTGGAAACATCATGCCAACAACTTACATCTCAGTCACTCCAAAAATTGGCATGGGTAAACCAGCTATTACTAAGAGAAAATTTTCTCCTGGTAGACCTCGGTCCAAACAGGTAGGGTGATTTTAATGATATTGAGAGAAAAGACATTGGAACAATTCTATAAAATCAGAAGGTATATGTGTAGTTTTGGTGTGGATGGCAACTTTTTCTGTCTTCAGATAGAACTTCAGTGTAATGTTGATTATGTGTTTCAGCCATTATTTTTTAAATGCTGTTAATGAAGAATGCCATTTATTAAATTTGAAGGGATCTTATTTGGAATTTCAACTCAGTTGGGCCATAAAGATGCAACCTATTGATAATAGTTTCTAATAGAAAGAACTTTAAAAATTCTTTTAGTTCTGTGCCTCAGTAAATATAGAGCCTAAAATACGTATAGTTTTGGGTATACGTAACTAACATCTATTATTTCCTTCTAATACATTTATTTATTGATATTATTCGTTGTATATATTTTTAACTGGATAAACATCAACATTTATGACAGGAATTTTCCATGCTGGGGAATTTCTCATTTTGGTGTTTTTATTAATTGCTAACTCTTGTGGGATTTCTCTTTTCAAGTAGGACTTATTTCAATAGTTTCATGGAAAAAATCTTAGAATTATACTATTGATTTTCAGTAAGTAAAGATAAATCTTCCTGTGTCTGCTTTACATCATGTACATTCTACCCTTTAAGAATGAGTTCCATTTCTTTTTAAGTGAGATTTAAATAAAACTGCATGGCAAAATGAGGATACTATAGGTACGAATTATTTATTGTTTTACAAATTTGCTACTTTCTGAAGTGTTTTTAAAATTGCAAGATAAATAGTGGAGAAGTGTTAATTCACAATAGTAATTTGGAGTTTTAAGTTTCATGATTGAAATCGCTTCAAGTTAAGTTTTAAGTTTCATGATTTAAATGGATTAAAGTTTGGCTTTTTATAGGAATAATATCTTGATTTTAATCGTATAATTTTTAAACTGTAAGGCCAGGCTTTTAAGAAAATCATTTTTTAATGTGAAAATTAGTCTCCTCTATATCAAACCCAGATATATTTTATTCTCTAAAGACAAGGTACACGAAAGGGAAAGTAGTTGTCAGATGGGATTTAGCTGTTTCTGCATGGCAAAGACGTGTGCAGTAAAACTAGGCCGCTCTTTATATATGCCTTTTTCTAAGTATTTTCCTTGACAGTTATTTCTGCTCTACCACGAAAAGTTTTTCTTCTCAAACCAGTTGTTCTCCTTTCCAGTAAGTTTTTGGTTTTGTTTTGAATAGCTATATAATAATTATGTCGTTCTGACTCTGAAAAGACTTTAGCAATGGAAATTTGAATCTCAAATTTACTTTTGGTTGATATATTTACATTCTTTAAAGATACTGCTTCATATGTATTCCTGTTAAATTTTATGTATCTCTCCTTCCTTGAAGACTTTTGTTTCAATGGAGAAACCAGGTTCAATACATTAGGACTCTCTTTCTGTAGATTTTATGTTCTGAAATATTGGGGAGGGGGGTGTATTTCCAGGCTTATTCCATCTTATATGAGCCATGTCCTAGTATTTTGCTGAGCTCTCTTTGAATTCCCAAGTCCGATGATAATCTTTCTATTTTTCTGCCCCTCTAGTTACTACTTCATCATTTGCTGCTAATCTTGTAAGCATTTTGTAGGCTGTGTTTTCCCTCCCTCCAGCTTTTTAGTTTTCCAATCTTGGTTTTGGTTATCTAGCAAACAGCCTTCACTTGATGATGAACCTGCTAGTATAGTGCTGTTATTAGGGAGAGTATGAATTGAATAGTACAAGATAGATCTTCCATTGGTGAGGCACTGGGACCATAACTTGCAGGAAATATTCTACAGTTAGCAGGAATGTGTATATACATGTATTAGAAATACTGAAGTTCAGTATTCTGTTACATGAATTTCTTTGATATTAGGCATTTCTGTATTATACTTCTTTTTTTATTTACTGTTGCTTCTACGTATTCTTCACATTGGGGACTGGCTGTAAAATAAGCTGCATTTTCCTGGCTGTGATTGTGATGTAAGCAAGATTCTTTGGTTTCCAGCTATTTTTTGTTAACGTCACTGGCATTTTCATATTTTGTTGAACATTACCAATTCTTTGGTCTTTACCAGTACAATAAATACTAACCAAACAAATGTAGATTTACCTTAAGTTCTGTTTCATGTTGGGCAAATTATTAAGTTGATTTTAATGATTTTCTATAATAGTATTATATGAGCTTTTCTAGGAATTCATTTCAAAATTAAACGAACATTTTAATAGGAAACATCTGAAAGATCTATTTTGTGATAGCTAGTGATTGGATTATCAGATGTTATCTGGAGGTACAAGCTAGCCAACCAGTAGAACGGTGAGCCAGTGCTGTCTAATAGAAATATGATGCAGACCATATGTGTAATTTTAAATTTTCCAGTAGTTACACTTAAAAAAAAACAGGTGAAATAAATTTTAATCTATTTTATTTAACCTGGTATATTCAAAACAATATTTCAGGATTTAGTATAAAAATGAACAAGATGCTTTATACTTAAAACATCAGTTCTGGCTAGCTGCATTAGAAGTGCTCAGTGGTCACATATGATGGTGGCTGCCTTATTGCACGATGCAAGACAAAACATTTTGAGAAATACAAAAAGAGCAGTTCCAGAACTATTGGTGAAATTAAAATACCAAAAGAATTCAAGATTGACAAACTAAGACTGTGGCTGTGCTTTCACAATTTTTAAGGACTGAAGTAGAAATATTCTTTTTCTGTTCTTCATGGAACACATTTTAATGCAGATAATTGCTAAACCATTTGTTGCAGCAACAAATCATTCACATCTTCAAGTATATTCAGTTTTAAATATATAATCCAAATAACCCAATATTGGAGATTTTCTGAAGGTGAGATGTTAGGACACAGAAAATGGGATTTAAATCTCAGGTATAGGACATCCATTATCAAATATCTAATCGCATAGAATTCTTTTTCTTTAAGGAGGTTAGTAATTAAAAGTTAAGTTTTTTGTATTTTTCCTTTCATATGGAATATTTCAGGTGCTATTTAGTGAGAAATATGATGCTCATTTTCTTTATGACGTGTTTCAAATATTTCTCAAATGTATGATTTAGAACCTAACTGACTACAGGAATAGTAACACATTTTTCTGATGGCTGTGAATAGAATAAGATTCCTTTTGATTTTTGTTTTTTTGCCTACTGTAGATGCAGGAATTCACAAAGATGAGAAAAAATTAGACACGATAAGGTAGGAGAAGTAACAGACAGCAAATTGGATATTGTTTCATACAAATTGTCCTAATGACCTAGGTGCATTTTCTCATCTTTTATTGAACTTATATATTCATAAATAATTTAGTATTTCATTTTTCAGCAATTAAAAATATTTTTTATTTTTTTATAGAGATGGGGGTCTTGCTGTGTAGACCAGGCTGGTTACAAAGTCCTGGCCTCAAGCAATCCTCCCATCTTGGGTCTCCCAGAGTGCTGGGATATATCATATATTAAAAAAATATATATCATATGTTATATATAATATATAACATATATTGTATAATATATAGCATGTATTATATAATGTATATCATATATTGCATAATATATAGCATATATTATGTAATATATAGCGAATAATATATAATATATATCATATGTCATATTATATACCATATATCATATAATATATATCATACATTATATTACATATATCATACATTACATAATATATTTCATATATTTATTATATATGGTATATATTACCTGTAATAAATTCTTTACATATCATATAATATATAATTTATATATTAATATAATATATATTTTATGTAACATATATTATATATAATATATATTATATATATTATATATTATATATAATATATAATACATATTATATATATTATATATTTAATATATAATATATAATATATATATTATATACATGCCATAAAATATAATATATACTATAGTTCATTATATAATATAAATAATATATATTATATGTAATATAGATTATGTCATATTATATTTATATTACATATAATATGTAATATATGATAAATATAATATATATTTATTATATGTAATATATATAATAAATGTAATATATATTATATATTATATGTAATATATAATATATATAATATATATAATATATATTATATAGAATATAACATAATATATAATATATAATATATATTATATATAATATAACATAATACATAATATATATAATATATATTATATATAATATAACATAATATATATAATATATATTACATATATTATGATATATTATATATAATATATATTATATATTATATATTACATATATAAAATATATATTATATGTATATAATTGTTTTTAGACAGAGTCTTGTTCTGTTGCACAGGCTGGGGTTCAATGGCTCCATCTAGGCTCACTGCACCCTCTGCTTCACGGGTTCAACTGATTGTCCTGCCTCAGCCTCCCAGGTAGCTGGGACTACACCACACTGGGACTACACCAGCTGCCACCATGCCTGGCTAATTTTTTTTAGTATTAGTAGAGACAGGATTTCACTGTATTGGCCAAGATGGTCTTGATCTCCTCACCTTGTGATCCTCTTGCCTTGGCCTCCCAAAGTGTTGGGATTAGAGGCCTGAGCCAAGATACATATTTTTTAAATGAAGAAAAATTTCAAAGGTACTCACCTTGGTACAGTAATCAAATATATAAATTGAGGAATAAAACATAACCATGAAACATATTGATAACTGCATATGGAAAATACAGACGATAACGATAATGTTTTAAATAACATATTTCAAAAGCACTAACTAGTAATTTGAAGAGTTTGCATTTGACGGGCCGGTATGAACATACCTTGAATGCAGCAACACAGGTTCCCCATAAGACAAATCAAAATCAGGGAAAATGAAACCACAAAGGTTCAATCTGCTCTGACCTTTGAAAAACTCAGCACAGACAGTCGCACTTAGGACAAAGGGCAGGAGATCCCTAATCCCACCACCATGGCGATAGGGCATAAATATTCCAGGGTGAAGGCACAATCCAGATTGTGAGGTCCAACTGCTGCCAGGCAGGCAGTAGTGCTTTTACAGGTACAGGAAGGTCATGGAAGGCTCAGTGTTTTGTTCCAAAAACTGAATCCTAAGCCCACACATTACCATGCTGTACTTCTTAAAATAAGTTATGAGATGGGAAATAGGGCACCCACAAATATACATACATATATACATATGTGTGTATATATATACATAATTATATATAATGTAATACGTATAACATGTATAATAGGTATAACATATATAATTTCCTTTCACATCCTGAATCCTTACATTCTATATAATATATTATCTATAATATAATGTATAATAATGTGTAATTATGATATACACTATAATACATATAATGTATAATTATTATATATAACATAATATATAATTATTTATATAACTAAATGAGTATATATATTATTATAGAATTACATATAATTATATATCACATAATATATAATATATATCATGTATAATATATGATATATGATATAATATATAATATCATATGTATAATATATAATATATAATATATAATAAATATAATATATGATGTATTATATATCACATATAACATATAATATATTATACATAAAATATAATATATAATATATTACATAGTATATAATATATAATATATTATATAGTATATAATATATTATATATTACATAGTATATAATATATTATATATTACATAGTATATAATATATTATATATTATATAGTATATAAGATTATATATTATATAGTATATAATATTACATATTATATAGTATATAATATATAATATATTATATAGTATATTATATTATATATTATATAGTATATAATATATTATATATTATATAGTATATAATATATTATATATTATATAGTATATAATATATTATATACTATATAATATATAATATAATATACTATATAATATATTATATATTATATACTATATGATATGTAATATTATATACTATATAATATATAATCTTATATACTATATAATATATAATATATTATATACTATGTACTATATAATATATTATATACTATGTAATATATAATATATTATATACTATGTAATATATAATATATTATATACTATATAATACATTATATATTATATACTATATAATATATAATATATTATATACTATATAATATATTATATATTATATAGTATATAATATGTAATATTATATACTATATAATATATAATATTATATACTATATAATATATAATATATTATATACTATGTAATATATAATATATTATATACTATGTAATATATAATATATTATATACTATATAATATATAATATATTATATACTATATAATATATTATATATTATATACTATGTAATATATTATATATTATATTTTATGTATAATATATTATATGTTATATGTGATATATAATACATCATATATTATATTTATTATATATTATATATTATATATTATACATATGATATTATATATTATATCATATATCATATATTATACATGATATATATTATATATTATGTGATATATATTATATATATATACTATATAGTATATATATAATATACTATATAGTATATAATATATTATATATTATATAGTATATAATATATTATATATTATATAGTATATAATATATTATATATTATATAGTATATAATATATATCATATAATATATAACATTATATAACATATATCATAATATAATATATATAATATATATGACATATATTAGATTACATATGATATTTTGTTTAGTAATAATATAATATAATATATAAAACATTATGATATATTATTTATACTATATAATGACATATTTATTATACATTAAGATGTATTATATATATCTATATATCTATATAATATATATGTAATATAATCATACATAACAGAATATTATATAATTATGTATAATTGATAACGTATAGAAGATATATCATATATATAATATATATCATTTATTATACGAATCATATATTATATCCATAATATATATCATATGTTATAATATATATCATGCATTGTATAATATGTAGCATATGATATATAATGTATATCATATTATATAATATACAGCATATAGTATAAAATATATATCATACATCATATTATATTCCATATATCATATAATATACATCATACCTCATATATATATCATATGTTATATTATATATCGTATATTATATTTATTATATATGGTATGTATTACCTATAATGCATTATTTACATATATAATATATAATTTAATTATTATATAATATATGTTTTAGAATATGATATATATAATATATATTATATATTTTATATATGATGTATTTAATATATAATATATGTAATATATAATTAATATATACATAATATATAATATATAATATATATAATATACATAAAATATATAATATATGTATATAATATTTAATATATAATATAACTTATATACATGTCATAAAGAAGATATATATTATAGTTCATTATATAGTATGCATCTCATATATTATATAATATATATAATGTACTTATTATTTATATTATATATAATTTTAATACATATCATAATATATATTGTGTCATATATAAATTATATATTATATAATATATGCAATATATATAATACATATAATATATATTATATATAATATGACATAATATATTATATATATTGTTTATATTATTAGATAATATATTATATATTACATATTATATATATTATATATAATACGTATATATAATTTGTATTATATATATATAATTGTTTTTAGACAGAGTCTTTTAGTGTTGCACAGACTGGGGTACAATGGCGCCATCTTGGCTCACTGCAAACTCTGCCCGACGGGTTCAAGTGATTGTCCAGCCTTAGCCCCCCAAGTAGGTGGGACTGCACCACACTGGGACTACACCAGCTGCCACCATGCCTGGCTAATTTTTTTTAGTTTTAGTAGAGACAGGATTTCACTGTATTTGCCAAGATGGTCTTGATGTCCTCACCTTGTGATCCTCTTGCCTTGGCCTCCCAAAGTGCTGGGATTAGAGGCCTGAGCCAAGATACCTATTTTTAAATGAAGAAAGATTTCAAAGGTACTCTACTTGGTACAATAATCAAATGTATTAATTGAGGAATAAAACAACCATGAAACATATTGATAAATGCACATTGAAAATACAGAGTGTAATGTTTTAAATAACATATTTGGAAAGCACTACCTAGTAATTTGATGAGTTTGCATTTTGCAGGCCAGTATGAACATACCTTGAATGCAGCAACACAGGCTCCCCATTAGAAAAATCAAAATCAGAGAAAATGAAACCACAGAGGTTCAATCTGCTCTGACCTTTGAAGAACTCAGCACAGACAGTGGCACTTAGGACCAAGGGCAACAGATCCCTAATCCCATCACCATCGTGATAGGGCATAAAAATTCCACGGTGAAGGCACAATACACATTGTGCGGTCCAACTGCAGCCAGGCAGTCAGGAGTGCTTTTACATGTACAGGAAGGTCATTGAAGGCTCAGTGTTTTGTTTCAAAAACTGAATCCCAAGTCCAAACATTACTATGCAGTACTTCTTAAAATAAGTTATGAGAATGGAAATAGGGCACCTCCAAATATATGTAAATATATATGGGTGTATATATATATATATATATAATTATATAAAATGTAATATATATATCATATATAATATGTATAACATATATAATTTACTTTTACATCCTGCATCCTTCTATATATTATGTATATTATAAAATAGTATGATATATTATTATTATATACAATATAATACATATAATAATGCATAATTATTATATATAACATAATATATAATTATATATATAAGTATAAAATTACATAATTACATGTAATAGAATAAATATCTATAATACATAATATATAATTTGTAATATATTATATAATATATAATATATGTATAACATTATATGACATGTAATATTTCATATATAATATATAATGTACTGTATATTACATATAATATGTAATATACATAATATATAATAGATATAAATTATATAATGTGTATAAGATATTATATACTCAATAACATATTATATATTATATCATAATATAATATATATTATATTACGTATATGATATATTAGATTAAACATATAATATCTTACATTATGTAGAGTAATAATATACAATATATGATATATTATGACATATATAATATATTATGATATAATATATAGTATATATTAAGATATATAATATACAGTATGATCATATACAATAGATTGTTATGTAATTATATATACTATATAACATATATAATATATATCATATATTATATATTATATATATCATATATTATATAATATATGATATATATAATATATAATATATATCATATATATTATATGTATCATATTATATATATCTTACATTATATAAAATGTATATCATATATGTTATATATCAGATGTTATTTTTCATATATTATCAATGATATATATCATATGTTATATATACTATATATTATACATTATATAATATGCAGCATGTTATATATTATATATCATTATATAGTATACAGCGTATTACATAATATAAATCATATATCATATTATATAACATAAATCATATAATATACATTATACATTGCATTATATATATCATATATTATATAGTATATGCCATATATTTAATGTAGATGATATATATTACCTATAATATATTATTTACATATCATATAATATATAATTTATATATTATATAATACATTATTTTATTTAACATATATTATACATAATATATATTATATTTTATATAGTGTACACTTAATATGTAATATATACTTTATATATTTAATATTTTATATACAATATATATTATATACATGTCATAAAGTATAATATATATTATAGTTCATTATATGATACATAATATATGTTATATAATATTTATAATAGTATAGATTTCATATATAATATTAAATATATATTATATATTTTATATATTATATAAATAATATATAATATGTAATATATACGATGTCATATTATGTATATTATATATTATATGTAATATATATAATACATATAATATATATTATATATAATATGACATCGTATATATTACATATATTGTATCTATTATGACATATTGTATATTATATGTTTTATATAACATGTATAATATATTATAAGCTATATAATATATATGTTATATATATGTTATGTGTATGATATATGTTATGTATATTACGTTATATATTATTATATATATATACACGCTCACATATATATATATATATTTATATATATATGGGGTTGCCCTATTTCCCATCTCATAACTTATTTGAACAAGCACAGCATAGTAATATGTGGGATTGGGATTCAGTTTTTGAAACAAAACACTGAGCCTTCCATGACCTTCCTGTACATGTAAAAGCACTGCTGTCTGCCTGGCAGCAGTTGGACATCACAATATGGATTGTACCTTCACCCTGGAATGTTTATGCCCTATCGACATGGTGATGGGGTTAGGGATCTCCTGCCCTTGGTACTAAGTGCGACTGTCTGTGCTGAGTTTTTCAAAGGTCAGAGCAGATTGAACCTTTGTGGTTTCATTTTCTCTGATTTTGATTT
Organism: Gorilla gorilla gorilla; assembly: GCF_029281585.2. Taxonomy (NCBI): domain Eukaryota; kingdom Metazoa; phylum Chordata; class Mammalia; order Primates; family Hominidae; genus Gorilla; species Gorilla gorilla. Next base: position 30,583,517 of record NC_073241.2, on the reverse strand, counting down.
TCCTTCTGGGGAACCTGTGTTGCTGCATTCAAGGTGTGTTCATACTAGCCTGTCAAATGCGAACTCTTCAAATTACTAGTTAATGCTTTCCAAATATGTTATTTAAAAAATTGTCCTCTGCATTTTCCATCTGCAGTTATAAATATGTTTCATGTTTATGTTTTATTCCTTAATTTATATCTTTGATTATTGTACCAAGCAGAGTACTTTTGAAATTTTTCTTCATTTAAAAAATATCTATCTTGGCTCAGGCCTCTTATCCCAGCCCTTTGGGAGGATAAGGCCGGAGGATCACAAGACAGGAGATCAAGACCATCATGGCAAATGCAGTGAAGCCCTGTCTCAACTAAATATACAAAAAATTAGCCAGGCATGGTGGAAGCTGCTATAGTCCCAGTGCAGTGTAGTCGCAGTTACCTGGGAGGCTGAGGCAGGACAATCACTTGAACCCGTGAGGGAGAGGTTGCAGTGAGCCAAGGTGGCGCCATTGCACTCCAGCCTGTGCAACAGAACAAGACTCTAAGAAATAATTATATGTAGATAATATATATCATACATAGTATATATTAATATGTTGTATGTCATAAATAATACATATATAATACATATAATATGTCATAATACACATAATATATAATATATATTGTGTCATATTATATATAATATAATATTTTATATATATTATATATAAAATATTATATATTATATACTATATAAATTATTATATATATTATATAACATATATATTACATAATATATAATATATTATATATATTATATGTTATATAATATACATATAATGTAATAAGTTGTATATATGATATAATATATTATACGTTATATAATATATTGCATATATTATACGTTATATAATATATTGCATATATTATACGTTATATAATATATTGTATATATTATACGTTATATAATATATTGTATATATTATTTGTTATATAATATTTTGTATATATTATATGTTGCATAATACAACATGACAAAATATATAACATGTAATATATTATGTAATGACATATAATATATATAGTATGACATGTAAAATATATATGTTATATGTATAACATATATATTATATATTAAATATTATATATATTAAATATATGATATATATGATATATAATATATTATAGTTATTTTTGATTAAATATAGATTATATATATTAAACATATGATTTATATTATATATAATATATGCTAAATAAAGTATGTAATTTATTATATTATCTATAAATATTATATTATATGATATGTAAATTATATATTATTTGTAATATATACCATATATAATATATAATATATGATATACATTATATAATTCAGATATATATTTAAAACATGATGCATACAATATAATATGTGAGAAATTATGTAACAGATGATATGTAATATAATATATGGTAATTACATAATATATGATATGTATTACATAATATATGATATATACCATAGATAATATATGATAGAAAACATAATATCTGATATATATCTTATAATATGTGATATATATTAGATATAATGTATGGTATATATTATATACATTATGTGATATGTCATATATGATATATATTATATATCACTTATGATATATCATATATGATATATATTAAAAATCATACATGATATATCATACATGATATATATTATATATCATATATGATATGTATTTTATTTGTTATATATTATATATAATTATATAATATTCTTTTAAAAGTGATTATATTATTATTATATATAATATATCATAATAGATTATATATAATATATGATAATATATTTTATATTATATTACATTATTAGTATACATTCTATAATATACATCATATATAGTATAATATATGTCATGTATGAAATTTTATAATATATAGCATATGATGTATGTAATATATTATTTAATGTATAACATATAATGTATAATATATTTTATATCATATGCAATATATTACTTATAATATAGAAAATATAATATATTATATATAATATAATATATTATATCACATATAATATAAAATATATAATATATATTATGGCTTACGTAATATATTATATATTACATAACCTATTATGTATTCAATATTATATATATATCATATAATATATTAGATATTAGATATACATTATATAATATATTATATATTAGATATATATTATACATATTATATGTTGTTATATTATAAATAATTACAGATGTAATTATATATGTAATTATATATTGCATTATATATAATGATTTTATATTATTATACTTATTTTATTATATATAATGATATATTATATATTATATTACACATAATGTATTATATGTAATATAAGGAGGCAGGAGGTAAATGGAATTTATCTGTATGTTATGCATATGATATATGTTATATATATTACGTTATATATAATTACATATATATATGCACACATCTATATATATATATATTTGGGTTTACCCTATTTCCCATCTCATAACTTATTTCAACAATTACAGCATAGTAATATGTAGCCTTGGGATTAAGTTTTTGAAACAAAACACTGAGCCTTCAATTACCTTCCTGTACACGTAAAAGCACTGCTGTCTGCGTGGCAGCAGTTGGACCTCACAATGTTGATTGTGCCTTCACCCTGGAAGGTCTAACGCCTATCACCATGGTGATGGGGTTAGGGATCTCCTGCCTTTGGTCCTAAGTGCCACTGTCTGTGCTGAGTTTTTCAAAGGTCAGAGCAGATTGAACTTTTGTGATTTCTTTTCCCTCATTTTGATTTTTCTTCTGGGGAACCTGTGTTGCTGCATTCAAGGTGTGTTCATACTAGCCTTTCCAATGCGAACTCTTCAAATTACTAGTTAATAGTTTCGAAATATGTTATTTAAACAATTGTCCTCTGTATTTTCTATCTGCAGTTATAAATATGTTTCATGGTTAGGTTTTATTACTCAATTATTTGCATTTGATTATTGTACCAAGCAGAGTACCTTTGAAATTTTTCTTCATTTAAAAAATATCTATCTTGGCTCACGCCTGTTATCCCAGCATTTTGCGAGGACAAGGGAAGAGGATTACAAGGAAAGGAGAACAAGACCATCATGGACAACACAGTGAAGCCCTGTCTCTACTAAAAGTACAAAAAATTAGCCAGGCATGGTGGCAGCTGCTGTAGTCCCAGTGCGGTGTAGTCGCAGTTACCTGGGAGGCTGAGGCAGGACAATCACTTGAAACCGTGAGGGAGAGGTTGCAGTGAGCCAAGTGGCGCCATTGCATTCCAGCCTGTGCAACAGAACAAGACTCTGTCTAAAAATAAATTACATATATAATATATATAATATATAAAATATATTATGTAATATATGTCATATACAATACATATATATAATAATATCTATAATATATAATATATAGTATGTCACATTATATGTAATATATATAATATACTATATATAATATTTCTTACATGTAATATACAATGTATTATATACACTCATATATTATGTATTATAGATAACATTTATTACATATATTATATAATATATAGTATATCACATTTTACATAATATATAATATATATAATATGAGAAAACGTAATACATAATATAAATTATGTAATGACATATAATATATATTATATTTTATGACATGTAAATAATATACATTGTATATAATATATTATATATAATGTATTAAATATATATTATATGTATTAAATATATGATATATATTGCATTTAATATATTATACATATTAAACATTGAATATACATTATATATTAAATATATGATACATATTATACATAATATATGTTAAATAATATATAAAATTTATTATATAATATGTAAATATTACATGATTTGTAAATTATATATTATATGTAATATAGACCATCAACAATATGTATAATATATGATATATAATATATGATATATATTTAATATAAGATACATATGATATATGATGTAATATATGATATATAATACAACATAATATATGATATATAATATAATATGTGATCTATGTTACATAATATATGATATATATTGTGTAACATGATATATATTATATATGATATAAAACAATATACGATATATAACATATAATATATATTTATTACATATAACATAAGATATATGTTATCTATAACATACGATAAACATTGTATATAACATATGATATGTATTATATAAAACATATGATATATATAATACATGATGAATGTTAAATATATGATATATTATATATCATATATATGATATATAATATATCATGTATATGATATATTATATATCATGTATATGACATATGATATACCATGTATATGATATATGATATATCATGTATATGATATATGATATATCATGTATATGATATATGATATATCATGTATATGATATATAATATATGATATATAACATATCATATATTATTTATATGATATATAATATATGACATATATCATATATGTCATATATTATATACAATTATATAATATTGTACTGCAAATAATTATATTAAATATTATATGTAATATATCATACTAGATTATATATATCAGAATATATTATGTTATATTATATTAGTACACATAGTATATTATGTGTCATGTTATATATAATATAATCTGTCATATATACTATTATAATATGTATTATATTATGATATCATATATCATATTACTTAATATATAATATATAATGTATTACCTATACTATAAGATATATAATATGTATGTTATATATTACATAATATATTATATATTATATATTGTGTAATATATTATATATTATGTGTTATACATTAGATATTAGGTTTTATACATTATATAATATGTTATATAACGGATATATGTTTTATATTATGTTATTATATTACATATACAATTATATATATAATTATATAATTATATAAGTAATTATATATAGTATTATATATAATAATTATTTATTATAATATGTAATATATTATATATAATAATTATATATTTTTATATGTCATACATAATATATGTAATATAATGATGCAGGATATTAAAGGAAATTATATATATGTTATACATATGATATATATTATATATATTATATTATATATAGTTATATATATACACACACATATATATGTATATATACATATATATAAATATAAACATATATTTAGTGTTGCCCTATTTCCCATCTCATAACTTATTTCAACAAGCACAGCATAGTAATATGTGGGCTTCGGATTCAGTTTTTGAAACAAAACACTGAGCCTTCTATTACCTTCCTGTACATGTAAAATCACTGCTGTCTGCCTGGCAGCACTCGGACCTCACAATGCGGATTGTGCCTTCACCCTGGAATGTTTATGCCCTATCGTCATGGTGATGGGGTTAGGGATCTCCTGCCCTTGGTCCTAAGTGCCACTGTCTGTGCTTAGTTTTTTAAAGGTCAGTGCAGATTGGACCTTTGTGGTTTCATTTTCCCTCATTTTGTTTTTTCTTCTGGGGAACCTGTGTTGCTGCATTCAAGGTATGTTCATACCAGCCTTTCAAATGCGAACTCTTCAAATTACTAGTTAATGCTTACCACATATGCTATTTAAAAAATTGTCGTCTTTGTTTCCCATGTGCAGTTGTAAACGTGTTTCATGGTTATGTTTTATTCCTGAACTTATATATTTGATTACTGTACCAAGCAGAGTACCTTTGAAATTTTTCTTCATTTAAAAAATATGTGTCTTTGCTCAGGCCTGTTATCCCAGCACTTTGGGAAGACAAGGCAAGAGGATCACAAGGAAAGGAGATCAAGACCATCATGGCCAATACAATGAAGCCCTGTCTCTACTAAAAACACAAAAAATTAGCCAGGCATGGTGGCAGCTTCCGTAGTCCCAGTGTGGTGTAGTCACAGCTAACTGCGAGGCTGAGGCAGGACAATCACTTGAACCCTTGAGGGAGAGGTTGAAGTGAGCCAAGATGGCGCCATTGCACTCCAGGCTGTGTAACAGAACAATACTATGTCTGAAAAAGAATTATATGCATATAATATATATCATATATACTATATATCATATAATATATATCACATATATTATATATCATATAATATATATCACATATATTATATATCATATAATATATATCACATATATTATATATCATATAATATATATCACATATATTATATATCATATAATATATATCACATATATTATATATCATATAATATATATCACATATATTATATATCATATAATATATATCACATATATTATATATCATATAATATATATCACATATATTATATATCATATAATATATATCACATATATTATATATCATATAATATATATCACATATATATCATATAATATATAATATATCACATATATTATATATCATATATAATATATCACATATATTATATATCATATAACATATATCACATATATTATATATCATATAACATATATCACATATATTATATATCATATATAATATATCACATATATTATATATCATATATAATATATCACATATATTATATATCATATATAATATATCACATATATTATATATCATATATAATATATATGTCATATATATGTGATGTATGATAACATATATAATATTTAATATATATTATGTCATATTATATATAATATATATAATATATATTATATATATTTAATAGGTATAATATATATTACATATATTTAATAGGTATAATATATAATATATTATCTCCATTATATATTATATCATATATAATATACAGAATATATAATATATATGTCATATTGTATATTATAAAACATATAATATATAATATGACAAAATATATAACATATAATATATGCTATGTAATGACATATAATATTTATTATATTTTATGACATTTAAAATACATAAATTATATATAATATATCATATTACATATTAATTATGTATTATATATTAAATACATGATACATACATTATATATAGCATATTATATATATTATATATTTAATATAGATTATATATATTCAACATATGACATAGATTACATATAATATATGTTAAAAAATATATACAATTTACTATGTAATATAAAAATATTATATGTGTAAATTATATATTATATGTAATATATACCGTATACAATATATATCATATATAATATATGATATATATTTAATACATTATACATATAATATATGTGATAAATATGTAATATATGATATATAATGTAATATACGATATGTATTATACAATATATGATATATATTTAACATATTATATATTATATATAATATATGACATAAAACATATGATATATATCTTGTAATATCTGATATATGTTATGTATAACGTATGACATACATTATAATATTACATATTATATATTATATATGATATATGTTATTTATCGTATATGATATATATTTTATATCATGTGTGATATATATTATATATGATATGTATTATATATCATAAGATATATATTATATATAATATATGATATATAATATTTGGTATACACTATGTAATATATGATATACATTATATGTATTATATATTATAGATAATTATATAATCTATTATAAACGATTATATTATATGTTATATATAATATATCATAACAGATTACAGATAATATATCATAATATATTATATTACATTACATTAGTATACATTGTATAACATTATGTATCCTATTATATATAATGTAATATATGTCTTATATATAATCTTATATATTATATTATGATATAACATATAATATATTAGTAAATAATATATAGTGTATAATATATTATATATTATATATAATATATTACATATTACATTAAATATATAATATATTACATATTATATGAAATATATATTATATATTATATATTATATTATATAGTATATTATATATTAGATATCATATATTATATGATATTTTAAATAGTAGCTATTAGACATTATATAATGAATGATATATTATATGTTACATGTTATATAAATTATATATTAAAATATTATATATAATAATATATAATCATACAATTATATATGTAATTATATATGTTGTAATATATATAATAATTATATATTTTTACCTGTATTATATTACACATAATAGTTATATATTATTATATATTATATTATACATAATATATTATTATATATTATATTATACATAATATATTATTATGTATTATATTATACATAATATATTATATGTAATATAAGTGTGCAGGATTTAAAAGGAAATTATATATATTTGATACATATTATATATGTTGTATATAATACGTTTTGTATAATTATATATACATACACACACACATATATAAATATATCTATATATATATTTGGGGTTGCCCTATTTCCAATCTCATAACTTATTTCAAGAAGCACAGCATAGTAATATGTGGGCTTGGGATTCAGTTTTTGGAACAAAACACTGAGCATTCAGTGACCTTCCTGTACATGTAAAAGCACTGCTGTCTGCCTGGCAGCAGTTGCACATCACAATGTGGATTGTACCTTCACCCTGGAATGTTTATGCCCTATCGCCATGGTGAAGGGGTTAGGGATCTCCTGCTCTTGGTCCTCAGTGCCACTGTCAGTGCTGAGTTTTTCAAAGGTCAGAGCAGATTGTGGTTTCATTTTCCCTGATTTTGATTTTCCTTTTGGGGAGCCTGTGTTGCTGCATTCAAGGTATGTTCATACTAGCCTGTCAAATGCGAACTCTTCAAATTACTATTTAATGCTTTCCAAATATGTTATTTTAAAAATTGTCCTCTGTATTTTCCATCTGCAGTTATAAATATGTTTCATGGTTAAGTTTTATTCCTGAACTTATATATTTGATTATTGTACCAAGCAGAGTACCTTTGAAATTTTTCTTCATTTAAAAGATATGTATCTTGGCTCAGGCCTGTTATCCCAGCACTTTGGTAGGACAAGGCAAGAGGATCAGAAGGAAAGGAGATCAAGACCATCGTGGCCAAGGCAGTGAAGCCGTGTCTCTACTAAAAATACAAAAAATTACCCAGGCATGGTGGCAGCTGCTGTAGTCCCAGTGCGGTGTAGTCGCAGTTACCTGGGAGGCTGAGGCAGGACAATCACTTGAACCCGTGAGGGAGAGGTTGCACTGAGCCAAGATGGCACCATTGCACTCCAGCCTGTGGAACAGAAAAAGACTCTGTCTAAAAATAAATTACATATATGTAATATATACCACATATACATTATATATTCTATAATATATTATAGATGTCGTATATAATACATATATAATATATAATATACCATAATATAAATAATATTTAATATATATTTTGTAACATTGTATAAAATATGTACTATATGTAATATTTATTTCGTATAATTTATAATATATTACATATAATTATACATTATATATTACATATAATATTTATTATATATAATATATGATGTATTATGTATATTATATTTTATATAATATATAATATATACAATACGACAAAATATATTACATAATATTTGTTATGTAAAGACATACAATATATTTTATAATTTATGACATGTAAATAATATATGTTGTATAAATTATATATATGACGGTGGGGACTTGGTACCCAGAACTTCGGAGGATAATGGGTTCCTTCAAACTCGGTAAGGATGGACGACGGACGATTCGCTTAGAGCTGATGGTGGTGGTGGTCTTGCATGCCATCCCTGACCTGTTGCGCATCTTCCCTGGCTGTCTGCCGACCTTGGAGCCACTGGAGCGTTGGCTGCTGCTGGCCACCAGGGTTCTCTTGGCATCTGTGTAACCTGTGACCAAGCAAGGGCTGGAAGAGTGGGCGATCGTCTTCCTCTTCCTGGGGGCTGCGATGCGGACTCCCGAGGGCCTCTCTGACAGCCTTGGGGCGCCTGGCAAGCAGCAGGCCGATCCCCTCTGCGCAGGGAAGTAGCACGCCTCCGTCACCAACTTGGGCCACGCTGGGGGCACCGCCGGACCCCTGTTCTGGGGCTCCGCCTGGATGTCCACAAATGCTGAGGCCTGGCTGTGCATCTGGGGCACCCGGAGCCCGAAGCTCTGGGCAGGCTGATGAGAGGGCAGTGGGAATTCTGGAGCCTCCAGGGCCGCCTCCTCGGCCACCTTCTTAGCTTCTGGGTACCCAGGTGGGAACCAGCAGGGAGCTGTGGCTCGCAACATCTTGCTGCCTTCAGGAGCACCGGCCTGGCTCTGCTCCACTCCCAGCTAGCGGCTTGCCTCCAGGGCCGCCTCCTCGGCCACCTTCTTAGCTTCTGGGTATCCAGGTGGGAACCAGCAGGGAGCTGTGGCTCGCAACATCTTGCTGCCTTCGGGAGCACCGGCCTGGCTCTGCTCCTCTCCCAACTGGCGGCTTCAATGAGTGCCGCGGCCGCCACGCGTCGCCTTTATAGACGCACAGGGCAGAGTGGGTGGGACTTCTCCTTGATAGGTTGCTGCTTCAATCCAATCACACTGAGCCTCATCTTCCACCAGACTCCAGCTTGGGAATGCCCCAGGGTGTGCGCTAGCGGAATCAACTGGAACTCCTGGTTGCTAACCTTGGATCTAGGTTGCTTTTCCTGAGTTAATTAACTGTCCGTGCAGGGCAGTCCTATAATGGCTACTGGAATTGGGCTACCTAGGATTAAATGAAGGTTCAGGGAGGTTGGTCAACTTGCTTGGGCCCACACAGCACCCCATGGAGCCAGGACTGATCCAGCAGTCTGCTGCATGCTGGAGGGCAGGATCTCTCTGGGGTTGCCTTTCCCTGCTCTGTGCACTCCTCCGCTGTGGGCAAATTGAGGACAGGAAGTGGACCGCACCCACTTCTCTCCCAGGACTCGGGCAATGTTCAACACAGGGGGTCTTCCAAAGGTTCATAGAAAATGCACATGCTGAAGAAAGTACGCATGGATTTCCACTGGTTTGCACTCAAATAAACTTGTACTAACTTCTTATCACCTTTCTGAACTAGATCTAGTTTGAGGCACTGAGAAGGATGAGACATCCACTGAAAAGGACTCCTATCAGAGCAACATGAATTCCACGAAAACTGCAGCAAGAGCAAACATCAAATTTCTGGTGAAGCTTGGGTGGAAGAATGAAGAAATCATTGATGTTTTCAGAAAAGCTGATAAGGACACTACTCCAAAGAAATGAACTCTCTACGAATGTATAGCTTGTTTCAAGAAGAGGTGAGAAGATGTGGAAGATGAATCCTGCAGTGGCTGTGAAAACCACTGTGCCCAGATCAGCTGCAGTTACGACGAGAGCTATCAGTGGAAATTTTAAACAGGAGGGATCACGATCCTGACGCATCCCTCTGACAGATTATAACCGGAAGTTGGAACATGGCTTTACCAATATGATCTCGAGGGCAAGGCATCATCAAAGCGGTGGCTACCAAGAGGTGGCAGTGGTCCAGTCAAAGGAAAAAGAGACCAGTCAGGAGCCAACATCATGGCATCAGTGTTTTGGGACACTCAAGGCATTTTGCTTGCTGACTTTCTGAAGGGCCAAACATCTGCTTTTTAGGAGAGTGATCTGAGAAGCTTAGATAAAGCTTTGGTAGAAACATGCTGGGAAAGTCTCACCAGATCCTTGTTCACCACCTCAGTGCTCTGCTCATTCCTCTCATCAAACAAGGGCAATTTTGTCAGTTTCAATGGGCAGTCCTTAGGAATTCACCTTACGGGCTGCTTTCGTTCCTTCTAGACTCTTTTTGATTCCTAATTATAATAAGTCACCCTGCCTTGCTTGGAAAGATGAGAGAAAGTCTCCTTGCCTTGCTGGGACAGATGAGAGATGAGATCCTCCTCTTCTCTCCCAGGACAGAATGGTCAGACTTGAGTTTCCTTTCTCCTCACTCTTCTCCTCCTTGAGGGAGGTGCTGTACCGGACAGACCTACTCCCGTGTCTAGACACGGGTAGACTCATTTAAGATCCTCACAGGCAATCCTCCATGGGGTCAAAGGGGAAGGACTTATTTCTTCAGGGCTCAGTAGTCCACATCCTTACGCGCACCTTCACCAGCCCAGGGCGGGGTAGCGGTGGGTGAAAGGGCGTGGCTCAGAGCCCGCTTCTTCCGCTCGGGCGTATCCTGGGAGGAACCCTTGTCCAGTGAGCAGGTCTTCGTCTCCACCAAATTCCCTAGGGGGACATTTCTGGCAGCCCTTCTTGTTCAGCAGCTTACGGGGGTCAGGTGGACCTCTGCTGGTCACCAGCCTGAAGCCCTTTCTCCATTTCAGCTATTTTTGCAGTTGCCTAGGTGACTTTTGAACCTCATTACCCAGAACAGCAAACGGACGAGGGGTGAGAAAAGTGGCCGTCTGGGTTTGCAGCATAGTGCTGCCTTAGAGGAGTTGTGCAGTCTTCGGGTGTGTGAAACTTCACCTGGCTGATTTGTGGGAATGCCTCCACAAATTCGCTAAATTCAGTAGCTTTTGCCTTCCAAGATTCATTTACACAATGTTGAATGCTTTAAATGAATGAGCGTGAAGAGTGCTGGGCTGGAAAGTGATGATATGGATGGTAGGGACTCCTCGGAGTAGAGGAGTAGAGTTTTACTATTATAACTGGGAGGCAAATAAAAAGGAGCTGAACGTGATCCATAATAAAAGAAGCACACACTCACAAAGCTCCGTACCAACTACATTAAAATGGAAATCATGATATTTGGAAATACGACTTAATTGGAAATCATTAAGTAATCTCATCAAACATTTTTCAGTGGGTGGCAGGGCTATGGCGGGAAAACGGCAATGGTTCTGGCACCTACTTAACTTGATTACATGAAATTCACCCAACAGGCCCCCAGAGAAGATATTACTGCTCTGATATTACAAAGGGAAAAACAGCTATGGCGTCTCTAAAAAGCACAACGTTCTAGGACTGGAATGACTTGAAATCCACACATAAATTTCTGAGTGTTTTTTGCCATAAGGTACTTTCCACCTTACTGTAAAGCACATCCTAAAATTGTCTGCAATGCAAATGGATTATGTGCATCCAACAGGAAACAGCACAGGTTGAGAAGCTGTTACTTCATAGCTCATTGTGTCCACTAGTGAAAAGTGTGGGGTCTCATCACTTTTGCCCCCACGTTTTGCCTGTTGGTTTCTCCACACTGTCAGGAGGATTTGACCAACTCCCTGTGGCTCAGGTTCGCTTATGCAGCCTGGTGGGGAAACCAGTGGGTATTGAAGACCTGCCTCTGGTGTGCCAGGAAGTTGTGCCTGCCGGCCACTCTGACTTGCGATCTTCCGCCTCAGTGTATGGCATCCTACACCTGGGTAATTAACACTGCCAGCATGATAAGAAGGTCCCTTCATCACTATTGCCACTAGTCCTTCCGACTCCTGTGCCCTGTTCCTTCTTTATTGGAACCCAAGAACGAGCAAACATAGTATTTTCAAACATCTCTCCCCCTTCCCTGGTACCACCAATATTCCACCATCCTAATTCCCTCAGAAGCATTCAGTCTCTCCATCCTGAGGTGGTGAAATCCCTCTAGGCATTTATAAGTATACCTGGACGTAAGAAACACAAGATACCGTTGTATTAACTAAATATAGTGTTGCTAAGTTCGTACTTTTCCTTGGTTGATTTTATTTTATAAATAGGTATCACTGGCATTTTTCAAAATGCGGTAGGCACAGAGAGTATATATGATGGAATTACATCCTCCTTCCCTGCACTCAGCAACCGAGATCTTCCCCCTACGGGCACTCAAAGGTTTCATTGTCTGAAATATCAGCCCAAACGTAGTTTATGTTTAGTAAGCACCAACTGTAAATAGTCCCACCTCCAAACGGAGTGGATTTAGGTTTCACTTTTCCAAGGAAAATCCATCAAAGAATTTTTCCACGTACTTTAAAACCATCCCACGTATAGAATCCATTATTATTGATGGGGACAGGCCCGAGGGGCAGCGGCGGGGATTCCGGGCGACTGGGAGTGGGGGGTTGGGGTTACTCTTGGCTTTTTGCCCTCTCCTGCCGCCGGCTGCTCCAGTTTCTTTCACTTTGCGGCGCGGTGGACAGGGTGAGCTCTCGGGACTGATGGCGGTTTTGGAAGAGGCCTGGGGCTAAGGACAGGCCAGGGCGGAGGGAGAGGCGGACCGGTGGCGTGGCTGGATCTGGGCGCGCTGTCGGACCTTCCACATCACCAGCTGCAGGCAGGCGTTTGCGTCCTCGCTGGAGTTGTGGCCGTCCTGGCTGTCCTGGATGATCTGTCCCAGGTAGTCGGCCGCGAGATTCCTGAGGGAGCGCTTGTAGGGGAAACCCAGGTAGTGCGGGAAGAGCACGGCCGTGTCCACCACGGTGCTGTGGATGAGCTTCAGGGCCAGCAGATCGCTCTCCAGGCTGTGCCCGATGAGGATGGTTTGGGCGCTGAAAAAGCTCAGCAGGATGGCTTGGACTTGGGGCAAGGTGATGCTCGTCTTGGCGACGTCGGCCTCGGTGACTCCGGAAAACCTGGTGTTGTAGTCCACGATCTCGTTGTCGGGCTTGACGAAGGTGTCGTACACCACTCGCATGTCGGCGTCCACCACGGTGACGCGGGTCAGCTCTAGGCCATGCGTGGTGTAGCACATCTCACAGTCCAAGGCGTAGATTCCTGGATAAGCGTCTCTGGACAACTCTTTCTTGAAGGTCTCCACGAAGCCATCGAGGCTCTCCTTGCGGCCGTCCTGCACGTGCTGCTTTGCTACCTGGCAGCCCACAGAGCCAGGAGCAGCTGCACAGCAGGTGTACTGGCTAACCCGGCCTCCAGCCACCTGGCTCGAGCGGACCCGCCTCCAGTGATAATAACACAACTGGTCGCGTACACAGCGGCCCGAGGAGGACACCAGGTACTCGGTGCCACAACGGCAGCAGACCCTGCAGCAGGAGTCGCCGGGCCCCTTCCCCTGGCCAGTGAAGAGGACGGCGCCTCCGGGCCGCTCGGGGTGCAGGAAGGGGTAGCCGTTCTCCTTGAGCTGGTCCTGGGTGAGCAGGAACTCCTGGAGGCGGCCGTACAGGGCGGCCCTGCTGAGGTCGGGCATGGAGCTGGGGGTCAGGCCCTTGAGTCTCTTGAGGGTGTTCAGGACCACGTTCAGGTACCTGTTCTTGTTGGGGCTGCAGTCGTAGGCCACCTTCTCCTCGTTCAGCGCCTTCTTCTCGGCCTCCTGCATGGAGGCGCAGAACTTGAGACACTCTTCTGTGAACAGTTGGAGATAGCCTCGGTAGATGACGGTGGGGACTTGGCACCCAGACCTTCGGAGGATAATGGGTTTCTTCAAACTCGGTAAGGATGGACGACGGACGATTCGCTTAGAGCTGATGGTGGTGGTGATCTTGCATGCCATCCCTGACCTGTTGCGCGTCTTCCCTGGCTGTCTGCCGACCTTGGAGCCACTGGAGCGTTGGCTGCTGCTGGCCACCCGGGTTCTCTTGGCATCTGTGTAACCTGTGACCAAGCAAGGGCTGGAAGAGTGGGCGATCGTCTTCCTCTTCCTGGGGGCTGCGATGCGGACTCCCGAGGGCCTCTCTGACAGCCTTGGGGCGCCTGGCAAGCAGCAGGCCGATCCCCTCTGCGCAGGGAAGTAGCATGCCTCCGTCACCATCTTGGGCCACTCTGGGGGCACCGCCGGACCCCTGTTCTGGGGCTCCGCCTGGATGTCCACAAAAGCTGAGGCCTGGCTGTGCATCTGGGGCACCCGGAGCCCGAAGCTCTGGGCAGGCTGATGAGAGGGCAGTGGGAATTCTTTAGCCTCCAGGGCCGCCTCCTCGGCCACCTTCTTAGCTTCTGGGTACCCAGGTGGGAACCAGCAGGGAGCTGTGGCTCGCAACATCTTGCTGCCTTCGGGAGCACCGGCCTGGCTCTGCTCCTCTCCCAACTGGCGGCTTCAATGAGTGCCGCGGCCGCCACGCGTCGCCTTTATAGACGCACAGGGCAGAGTGGGTGGGACTTCTCCTTGATAGGTTGCTGCTTCAATCCAATCACACTGAGCCTCATCTTCCACCAGACTCCAGCTTGGGAATGCCCCAGGGGGTGCGCTAGCGGAATCAACTGGTACTCCTGGTTGCTAACCTTGGAGCTAGGTTGCTTTTCCTGAGTTAATTAACTGTCCGTGCAGGGCAGTCCTATAATGGCTACTGGAATTGGGCTACCTAGGATTAAATGAAGGTTCAGGGAGGTTGGGCAACTTGCTTGGGCCCACACAGCACCCCATGGAGCCAGGACTGATCCAGCAGTCTGCTGCATGCTGGAGGGCAGGATCTCTCTGGGGTTGCCTTTCCCTGCTCTGTGCACTCCTCCGCTGTGGGCAAATTGAGGACAGGAAGTGGACCACACCCACTTCTCTCCCAGGACTCGGGCAATGTTCAACACAGGGTGTCTTCCAAAGGTTCATAGAAAATGCACATGCTGAAGAATGTACGCATGGATTTCCACTGGTTTGCACTCAAATAAACTTGTCCTAACTTCTTATCACCTTTCTGAACTAGATCTAGTTTGAGGCACTGAGAAGGATGAGACATCCACTGAAAAGGACTCCTATCAGAGCAACATGAATTCCACGAAAACTGCAGCAAGAGCAAACATCAAATTTCTGGTGAAGCTTGGGTGGAAGAATGAAGAAATCATTGATGTTTTCAGAAAAGCTGATAAGGACACTACTCCAAAGAAATGAACTCTCTACGAATGTATAGCTTGTTTCAAGAAGAGGTGAGAAGATGTGGAAGATGAATCCTGCAGTGGCTGTGAAAACCACTGTGCCCAGATCAGCTGCAGTTACGACGAGAGCTATCAGTGGAAATTTTAAACAGGAGGGATCACGATCCTGACGCATCCCTCTGACAGATGATAACCGGAAGTTGGAACATGGCTTTACCAATATGATCTCGAGGGCAAGGCATCATCAAAGCGGTGGCTACCAAGAGGTGGCAGTGGTCCAGTCAAAGGAAAAGGAGGCCAGTCAGGAGCCAACATCATGGCATCAGTGTTTTGGGACACTCAAGGCATTTTGCTTGCTGACTTTCTGAAGGGCCAAACATCTGCTTTTTAGGAGAGTGTTCTGAGAAGCTTAGATAAAGCTTTGGTAGAAACATGCTGGGAAAGTCTCACCAGATCCTTGTTCACCACCTCAGTGCTCTGCTCATTCCTCTCATCAAACAAGGGCAATTTTGTCAGTTTCAATGGGCAGTCCTTAGGAATTCACCTTACGGGCTGCTTTCGTTCCTTCTAGACTCTTTTTGATTCCTAATTATAATAAGTCACCCTGCCTTGCTTGGAAAGATGAGAGAAAGTCTCCTTGCCTTGCTGGGACAGATGAGAGATGAGATCCTCCTCTTCTGTCCCAGGACAGAATGGTCAGACTTGAGTTTCCTTTCTCCTCACTCTTCTCCTCCTTGAGGGAGGTGCTGTACCGGACAGACCTACTCCCGTGTCTAGACACGGGTAGACTCATTTAAGATCCTCACAGGCAATCCTCCATGGGGTCAAAGGGGAAGGACTTATTTCTTCAGGGCTCAGTAGTCCACATCCTTACGCGCACCTTCACCAGCCCAGGGCGGGGTAGCGGTGGGTGAAAGGGCGTGGCTCAGAGCCCGCTTCTTCCGCTCGGGCGTATCCTGGGAGGAACCCTTGTCCAGTGAGCAGGTCTTCGTCTCCACCAAATTCCCTAGGGGGACATTTCTGGCAGCCCTTCTTGTTCAGCAGCTTACGGGGGTCAGGTGGACCTCTGCTGGTCACCAGCCTGAAGCCCTTTCTCCATTTCAGCTATTTTTGCAGTTGCCTAGGTGACTTTTGAACCTCATTACCCAGAACAGCAAACGGACGAGGGGTGAGAAAAGTGGCCGTCTGGGTTTGCAGCATAGTGCTGCCTTAGAGGAGTTGTGCAGTCTTCGGGTGTGTGAAACTTCACCTGGCTGATTTGTGGGAATGCCTCCACAAATTCGCTAAATTCAGTAGCTTTTGCCTTCCAAGATTCATTTACACAATGTTGAATGCTTTAAATGAATGAGCGTGAAGAGTGCTGGGCTGGAAAGTGATGATATGGGTGGTAGGGACTCCTCGGAGTAGAGGAGTAGAGTTTTACTATTATAACTGGGAGGCAAATAAAAAGGAGCTGAACGTGATCCATAATAAAAGAAGCACACACTCACAAAGCTCCGTACCAACTACATTAAAATGGAAATCATGATATTTGGAAATACGACTTAATTGGAAATCATTAAGTAATCTCATCAAACATTTTTCAGTGGGTGGCAGGGCTATGGCGGGAAAACGGCAATGGTTCTGGCACCTACTTAACTTGATTCCATGAAATTCACCCAACAGTCCTCCAGAGAAGATATTACTGCTCTGATATTACAAAGGGAAAAACAGCTATGGCGTCTCTAAAAAGCACAACGTTCTAGGACTGGAATGACTTGAAATCCACACATAAATTTCTGAGTGTTTTTTGCCATAAGGTACTTTCCACCTTACTGTAAAGCACATCCTAAAATTGTCTGCAATGCAAATGGATTATGTGCATCCAACAGGAAACAGCACAGGTTGAGAAGCTGTTACTTCATAGCTCATTGTGACCACTAGTGAAAAGTGTGGGGTCTCATCACTTTTGCCCCCACGTTTTGCCTGTTGGTTTCTCCACACTGTCAGGAGGATTTGACCAACTCCCTGTGGCTCAGGTTCGCTTATGCAGCCTGGTGGGGAAACCAGTGGGTATTGAAGACCTGCCTCTGGTGTGCCAGGAAGATGTGCCTGCCGGCCACTCTGACTTGCGATCTTCCGCCTCAGTGTATGGCATCCTACACCTGGGTAATTAACATTGCCAGCATGATAAGAAGGTCCCTTCATCACTATTGCCACTAGTCCTTCCGACTCCTGTTCCCTCTTTCCTCTTTATAGGAAGCCAAGAACGAGCAAACATAGTATTTTCAAACATCTCTCCCCCTTCACTGTTACCACCAATATTCCACCATCCTAATTCCCTCAGAAGCATTCAGTCTCTCCATCCTGAGGTGGTGAAATCCCTCTTGGCATTTATAAGTATACCTGGACATAAGAAATACAAGATACCATTGTAATAACTAAATATACTGTTGCTACATTTAGCAACACTATATTTATATTTAGTGTTGCTAAGTTCGTACTTCACCTTGGTTGATTTTATTTTATAAATAGGTATCACTGGCATTTTTCAAAATGCGGTAGGCCCAGAGAGTATATGTGATGGAATTACATCCTCCTTCCCTGCACTCAGCCACCGAGGTCTTCCCCCTACGGCCCTCAAAGGTTTCATTGTCTGAAATATCAGCCTAAACGTAGTTTATGTTTAGTAAGCAACAACTGTAAATAGTCGCACATCCAAACGGAGTGGATTTAGGTTTCACTTTTCCAAGGAAAATCCATCAAAGAAGTTTTCCACATACTTTAAAACCATCCCACGTATAGAATCCATTATTATTGATGGAGACAGGCCCGAGGGGCAGCGGCGGGGATTCCGGGGGACTGAGAGTGGGGGGTTGGGGTTACTCTTGGCTTTTTGCCCTCTCCTGCCGCCGGCTGCTCCAGTTTCTTTTGCTTTGCGGCGCGGTGGACAGGGTGAGCTCTCGGGACTGATGGCAGTTTTGGAAGAGGCCTGGGGCTAAGGACAGGCCAGGGCGGCGGGATAGGCGGACCGGTGGCGTGGCTGGATCTGGGCGCGCTGTCGGACCTTCCACATAACCAGCTGCAGGCAAGCGTTTGCGTCCTCGCTGGAGTTGTGGCCGTCCTGGCTGTCCTGGATGATCTGTCCCAGGTAGTCGGCCGCGAGATTCCTGAGGGAGCGCTTGTAGGGGAAACCCAGGTAGTGCGGGAAGAGCACGGCCGTGTCCACCACGGTGCTGTGGATGAGCTTCAGGGCCAGCAGATCGCTCTCCAGGCTGTGCCTGAGGAGGATGGTTTGGGCGCTGAAAAAGCTCAGCAGGATGGCTTGGACTTGGGGCAAGGTGATGCTCGTCTTGGCGACGTCGGCCTCGGTGACTCCGGAAAACCTGTTGTTGTAGTCCACGATCTCGTTGTCGGGCTTGACGAAGGTGTCGTACACCACTCGCATGTCGGCGTCCACCACGGTGACGCGGGTCAGCTCTAAGCCATGCGTGGTGTAGCACATCTCACAGTCCAAGGCATAGATTCCTGGATAAGCGTCTCTGGACAACTCTCTCTTGAAGGTCTCCACGAAGCCATCGAGGCTCTCCTTGCGGCCGTCCCGCACGTGCTGCTTTGCCACCTGGCAGCCCACAGAGCCAGGAGCAGCTGCACAGCAGGTGTACATAGCATTAGATTCCAAAGTGCCGAGTCCCGCAAGACTGGCCTCCCACCCTCTTAACAATGGGAAGCCCTACGTTGTTTTACCTGTGCTTCTCAGCAACTGGCTATAAATCAGGTTTCCACCACTCCCAGTTTTAGTTGCATTCATTTGCTGGAAGAGCTCACAGCACGCAGGGAATCACTGACATTTCCCATTTTCTGTACTTAGCGGATATTGCAAAAACTTCAGAAAAAACTTTTGGGCCCAGCATGTGGGGAGGGGCGCACTGCCTTCCAGGAAGTGTTATCCAGAAGCTCTCTAAACCCAGTCCTTTTGGGTTTTTATGGAGACCTCATCTATAGGCATGATGGGTTAAACCATAGGCTATTGGTCATCAACTCAACCTGAGGCTCTCAACCCTCCCTGGAAATTGGGGTTGAGGCTTTGCCATTCTCAGTCTGAGTAAAAGAATTTACACAAACGGAATTTTAAAACAGATTAGCATAACTGGAAACTTAACTAGATGATGGAATTATCTGGAGCCACACCTTGATATTCCTAACCCGAGCACCCTCATCCAACGAATGCTCCACCCAACTGGCTCCCAAGCCTCTACGGGGTTCCAGAGCAAAGGATGATTCTACAACTCCAATCTTCACCTCTTCTTCAAAGTCTTTTCGGTTACACGCGTAATTCTTCAACTGCCATGCATCAGGGTCAGGGGGAGGGCTTGTTACCACACAGATCTGTGGATCTCCGGGGTTTGAGGGTGACAAGCATGCTGCTGGTGTCAAAACCACCACGTGGGAACCACAGAACCCCTAGTTGGTTTTCAGTGTTTCCGTGCATTTAATTCATCATACCTTTGGTCAAGAAAACTTGTAAGTTCTCAGATTGTCCCAAAGGTGGCGCATGAAATCAAATCAGGAGAACAGTTTCCTACGAGGTGTAGCCTGGGAAAGTTGGGGTGACTGATGGAAAGGAGGAGTGAAGCTCCGCCCTTTCCGCTGCGAGGTTGTGCCCGAGGCTATTTAAACCCACCCTGGCTGGCCTGTACTCAGATCTTCGCAGAGCGGAGCAGCGGCCGGAGCGTTTGGCGGACTCTGTGTGGACTTGGAGCTCACAGCGTCTTGCGACTTGGAAGCGGATTCAGAGGACAGGACAGAACACTTGGGCAACTGAATCTCTGTCTGTCTGTCTGTTTGTCTGTCTCATTGGTTGGTTTATTTCCATTTTCTTAAGGACCACATACTTCACACCCCACACACACACACACACACGCACACACACACGCACACACACGCACACACACACGCACACACACACACTCCTTCATTCTGCGGATTAGGAAATTAGTAGGGGTCTCTGGGAGCTGCAGGTTTCCTAATCATGTCTGCACCTAAGAACACTAGGGTCTTGTCTGGCTCTTCTTATAAACGGTCCCCCAGCCCGGACTCCCCAAGGTCCATGCTAGCCTCACCCAGCTTCTCCCTCTCCCCTCTCAGAAACTCAGACTTAAGAGGAAGCTCCTCACCAGGGATCCGGAGCTACCATTCACCATCCCCTAGGGCTTCACCACACTCACCTCTGTCATCACCAGTATCCCACAATCTCCCATGTCCCTGTCCTCTCCGTGATGGGCAATCAATGAAGCCATTGGGCTCTCCCATGTCCTCCTCTGAGGATTCTTCAGAGTCACCACGTTCATCAGTAATATACTACATGTTCCTACTGCCATCACCCAGCAGCTCACCCCCAGCTCTCGGGGAGTCTCCTGGGTCTCCCAGCTACTCTCCAAACAACCCCAGATTTCAGCTGGAGTCAGCCCCCCACACCCAGGAATCACCTACAAACTCACGAGCCTCACGGTGCTCCTCCCCTGTGTCTTTCATCTCTTCACCCCCAGGCCTCAGGGACTCTCCTGTGGCTCCCAGTTACTCTCAAGCCATCCCCAGGGTCCTGCGGGAGTCAGCCCCATGCACCCAGGAGTCCCACAGAGACTCACAGGTCTCGGGAGAATATGAGCGGTCCCCCAGCCCTGACTCCTCAAGATTCATGCCTGCCTCACCCAGCATCTACCTCTCCCCTACCAGGAACTCAGACCCAAGGGGCAGCTCCTCACAAGGGATGTGGAAGTATTCTACATCATCCCGCAGGGCTTCACCACTCTCACATCCGTCATCGACAGAATTCCACAACTTTACATTTCCCTCTCCTGACCAAGCAGGACAATCACTCATGTCATTGTGTTCTCCCGTGTCCTCCTCGGGAGATTCCTCACAGTCACCCCATTCATCAATAATATACAATATGTTCTTACTGCCATCATCCAGCAGCTCACCCCCAGCCACCAATGACTCTCCTGTCTGTCCCAGCTACTCTCCAACTACGCCCAGATTTCAGCCGGCGTCGGTATCCCACATCCCAGAAACACCTACAAACTCACAGACCTCAGTGAGATCCTCGCCAGTCTCTCTCACGTCTTCACCCCCAGCCCTTACGGACCCTCCAGTCTGTCCCAGCTACTCTCCAACCACGCCCACATTTCAGCGCGGGTCAGATCCAGGAACCCAGGGATCACCACCAAGCTCACCACTTTTACTGTGTTACTCCCCAGTCTCTAGCACGTCTTTATCTCCAACCCTCAGGGATTCTCCTGTCTGTCCCAGCTACTCTCCAACCACGCCCACATTTCAGCGGGAGTCCGTTGCAGGCACCCAGAAATCACCACCAAACTCACCAATTTCACTGCGTTACTCCCCAGTCTCTCTCATGTCTTCACCAGCCCTCAGGGACTCTCCGGTCTGTCCCAGCTACTCTCCAACCATGCCCAGATTTCAGCTGGAAGCAGTTCCTTGCACCCCGGAATCAACACCAAACTCACCAATTTCACTCAATTACTCTCCAGTCTCTCTCATGTCTTCACCAGCCATCAGGGACTCTCCCGTCTGTCCCAGCTACTCTCCAACCACCCCCACATTTCAGCTGGAGTCAGTTCCAGGAACCCCGGAGTCACCACCAAACTCACCGATTTCACTGAATTACTCTCCAGTCTCTCTCATGTCTTCAGCAGCCCTCAGGGACTCTACTGTCTGTCGCAGCTACTCTCCAACTACGCCCAGATTTCAGATCGAAGCAGTTCCTTCCACCCCGGAGTCACCACCAAACTCACCAATTTCACTCAATTACTCTCCAGTCTCTCTCATGTCTTCAGCAGCCCTAAGGGACTCTCCTGAGTGTCCCAGCTACTCTCCAACCACGCCCACATTTCAGCAGGAGTCCGTTCCAGGCACCCAGGAATTACATACAAACTCAGCAGTTTCACTGTGTTACTCCCCAGTCTCTCTCATGTCTTCACCCCCAGCCCCCTGGGACTCTCATGTCTGTCCCAGCTACTCTACCACCACGCCCAGATTTCAGAGGGAGTCAGCCTCCCACACTCTGGAATCACCTACAGACTCACAGACTTCACGGAGGTCCTCCCTGGTCTCTCTCAGGTCTTTGCCCTCAGCCCACAGGGACTCTTGTGTCTCTTTCAGCTACTCTCAAAACTTCTCTAGATTCCAGCTGGAGTCAGTTCCAGGCGCCCACGATACACCACCGAACTCGCGAATTTCACTGACTCACTCCCCAGTGTCCCTCATGTACTCACCCCCAGCCCTCAGGGACTCTTCTGTCTCTCTCAGCTACTCTCCAGCCATCTCCAGATTTCACCTGGAGTCAGTTTCCCACACCCAGGAATCACCTACAAACTCACGGACCTTACTGCAACCCTCCCCCATTTCTTTCACCTCTTCACCCCCTGCCTTCATGGACTCTCCTGTGTCTCCCAGCTTCTCTCCAGCCCTCCCCAGATTTCTGCCACAGTCAGCCCCAGGCACCCAGGACAACCCTAGACACTCACAGGCCTCACAAGCCTATCTCCCTATGTCCTGTACCTATACGGGGATGGCTCCCACGCATCCCTCAGTGACCCCAAACCCATCTCCACTTACACTCAGACACTCCCAGGGCCTGACAGCTACTCCCCGTTATTGTCCTTCAGTTCGAAGCCCTGGCCAATCTACTAGCCCACGTGACGCAGTTACCTGGCCATTTCTCCACAGTACCGGTGAGGGCCCCACACCCAGCCGCAGAAGAGCCCCTCCTGCATTCCGTCCTCACACGCAGGCCTGTCCATCTACTTGCTACTGTCACACTCTTGCCAGCAGAAGAGGCCCCTGTAATGGCCGATATCACCACCCAGTCTATCCTCACCCCACAGCTGTGCAGCGGGACCCTCCTGCTGGCCCACGTGGCTGTCAGAGCCCATGCTGGCACGACACTCCAGCATGTCGGCGTCCCTGCGGGCCACACTACCGGTGACATGGCTAGCATGACCCTTCTTCCTGGCAGTGACACTGTTGATGTGAACCCCAGTTTCACATCTGTCATTTGTAAATAGGACCATTTGCCCTTTTCGCTCTCCCTTCTATTCAAAGGGCTTTACATTCTCTCTATTTCTGCCTCCGTTTCAGATATTTACTCACCTTTTTCTCTCTCTCTGTGTCTGCCATGGTCTCGATGAGAGTGCGCCACATAAGATTCCCCCATTAAAATTCATGAATTGAGTGGCTTTTAGTATACCTGTGCTTGTGCACATTCCATTTTAATTCGCAATCCATTGTAGAACGTCTTATCACCCCCGACCAGAGAAAAACCCTGTAGACGTTAGTCACTCCTCATTCTGTCTCAAACCCTCTCCCTGACCCTCAGCGCTAGGTGGCAGCTACATAGTGCGATCAACCCCATATGCATAGATTTCCATATTGTGGACAATTCCTATAAACGGAATTGCACAATAGGTGAGCTTTTATGACTGACATAACACGTAGCACAATATTTTCAAGATTCATCCACATTGTAGGCTTACCCACAGGGGGAAACCAGTATTTTTCGGGTTTTAGTAACACTGGGAGTTTTCTCCTTCCTTCCTTCCTTCTTTCCTTCTTTCCTTCCTTCCTTCCTTCCTTCCTTCCTTCCTTCCTTCCTACCTTACTTCTTTCCTTCCTTCCTTCCTCCTATTTCTCTCTTACTCCTTCTTCCCTCTCTCTTTCATATGCCTTAGGTGCATCCCACATTCTGCGTTTTTTCTGGGGGAAATCCTCAACAGGTGCAGGAAAATTGTGTTATTGTAACTATTTACCGCTATCTCTCTTTCACGGCTCTCCATCAGTTGTGAACATATATTGATTTATCCCAAGTCACTAGGCATATTTTAATTGGGTACACCTGTTTTTCTTTAAACAGCTGTTTCTGGGCTATAGGGTCGCATACTCATAAACCCAGTGTAACTCAGAAACGCATCTAATATTCCAATAAACCCATCATAACGTTGAAAAATCATATATCAAACCATCGTAAGTCACGGTTTGTCCGTGGAGATGGGCGTCATCAATTCCATTGTATTCAATAATGCTGTACGCCATTAACAATGGCAGACTGATTGGGAGTGGAGATTGATAGCATTATAAAAATCAGTTATTAGAGGGATACTTCTTTAACCTGACTGAAGAACTGATCTAATGGCTTTAGTACAGTGCATGATTATGTGAGATGTTTTGAGACAGAGTAGTACATTTGTGAATGAAATTTTATGGCTTTTTTTCACTTAGTAGGAACCATTGTGTGTGGAAATGTGAGAAAATTGCTTTCTGCTGTAGAGTCCGGCATTCATTGTAGATTTAAGCTTAGTTTTCTGTGAGCAAATCTTATTCAATAAAATACTACTCTTTATAATAAAAAACAAAAACACTGGTGATGTGAGGTCATTATCCTCAGCAAACTAATCCAGGGAAAGAAAACCAAACGCCACATTCTCACTTATAATGGGAGCTGAAAAATGGGATCACATGGACACAGGAAAGGGAACAACACACACTGGGGCCTTTCGGGAGGCAGAGCGTTAAGAAAAACAGCTACTGCATGCTGGGCTTAATACCTAGGTGATGGGTTGACAGGTGCAGCAAACCACCATGGCACACGTTTGTTTATCTTAGTAACAAATCTGCACACCCTGCCCATATACCCCAGAACTTAGAAACAAAACGAAAGCAAAGAAAACGAAAAAGCAATAGCAAAACGCTAAAGGCAAAATAAAGTTTCAAACTCAGAAAGTGTCAGACCAATGTTTGCTTCACATCACGGTTCTCAACCGAGGTGCCATAAGGTCAAGATAAAGAATTTGATTACATATTGTAAATAAGACGTGCAGCAAATGACCAGAAATATTATTCTCAACATATGTGTGTCCTCTAATTGAATGGTGACGCTATCTACCAGGACATAGCATTAGATTCCAAAGGGCCGAGTCCTGCTAGGCAGGCCTCCCACACTAATAACAATGGGAAGCCCTACGTTGTTTTACCTGTGCTTCTCAGCAACTGGCTAGAAATCAGGTTGCCACCACTCCCAGATTTAGTTGCATTCATTTGCTGGAAGAGCTCACAGCACGCAGGGAAACACTTACATTTGCCATTGTATTTTAGCCGATATTGAAAAAGTTCAGAAATAAATTTGGGGCCCGGCATGTGGGGAGGGGCGCACTGCCTTCCAGGAAGTGTTATCCAGAAGCTCTCTGAACCCAGTCCTTTTGGGTTTTTATGGAGACCTCATTCTATAGGCATGATGGGTTAAACCATAGGCTATTGGTGATCAACTCCACCTGAGGCTCTCAACCCTCCCTGGAAATTGTGGTTGAGGCTTTGCCATTCTCAGTCTGACTGAAAGAATTTATGCAAACGGAATTTTAAAACAGATGAGCACAACTGGAATCTTAATTAGATGATTTTATTACCTGGAGCCACACCTTGATATTCCTAACCCGAGCACCCTCAGCCAACGAATGCTCCACCCAACTGGCTCCCAAGTCTCTACGTGGTTCCAGAGCAAAAGAATGTTTATACAACGCATATCTCCACCTTTTCTTCCAAGTCTTTTCGCTTACATGGAAAGACTTCTTCAACTGCCATGCATCAGGGTCAGGGGGAGGTCAGGGGGTTACAACGCAGATCTGTGGATCTCCGGGGTTTGATTGTTGCAAGGATGCTGCTGGTGTCAAAACCACAACGTGGGAACCACAGAACCACTAGTTGGTTTTCCGTGTTTCAGTGCATACAATTCCTAAGATATCTGGCCAAGAAAACTTGTAAGCTCTTAGATTGTCCCAAAGGTGGCGCATGAAATCAAAGCAGGAGAACAGTTTCCTACGAGGTGTAGCCTGGGAAAGTTGGGGGTGATTGATGGAAAGGAGGAGTGAAGCTCCACCCTTTCCGCTGCTAGGCTGCGCCCGAGGCTATTTAAACCCACCCTGGCTGGCCTGTACTCAGATCTTCGCGGAGCGTATCAGCGGCCGGAGCGTTTTGCGGACTCTGCATGGACTTGGAGCTCACAGTGTCTTGCGACTTGGAAGCGGATTCAGAGGACAGGACAGAACACTTGGGCAAGTGAATCTCTGTCTGTCTGTCTGTCTGTCTGTCTCATTGGTTGGTTGATTTCCATTTTCTTAAGGGGCACATACTTCACACCGCACACACACAAACACACACACACACTCACACACACACACACTCACACACACACACACACACTCCTTCCTTCTGCGAGTTAGAAAATTAGTAGGGGCCCCTGGGAGCTGCAGGTTTCCTAATCATGTCTGCACCTAAGAACAGTAGGGTCTTGTCTGGCTCTTCTTATGAACGGTCCCCGAGCCCGGACTCCCCAAGATCCATGCTAGCCTCACCCAGCTTCTCCCTCTCCCCTCTCATAAACTCAAGCTTAAGGGGATGCTCCTCACCAGGGATCCGGAGCTACCATTCTCCATCCCCTAGGGCTTCACCTCGGCGACGTGGAAGGGGTCCCCTATTCGGTTCTTGAACCCGTTCTGGAAGGGTGGACGCCCGATCAGCTGTACCGCACAGAGAAAGACAATCCCGCACTCTCTCGAGACGCAGATGAATTATGGAGGATTCATTGTCTCCAGGACTTCAAGGAAGAAAAGCCACAGGAGCACGAGTCTTGGCGGGAGCTCTACCTGCGGCTTTGGGACGCCCGAGAGCAGCGGCTGCGAGTAGTGACCACGAAATTCCGATCCGCACGTGAAAACAAACACAGCGGCCGACAGACAAAGATGATCTGTTTCAACTCTGTGGCCAAGACGCCTTATGATGCTTCCAGGAGGCAAGAGAAGTCTGCAGGAGCCGCTGACCCCGGAGATGGAGAGATCGAGCCAGCCCCCAAGCCCGCAGGAAGCAGCCAGGCTCCCTCCGGCCTCGGGGACAGCGGCGGCGGCGACGGCAGCATTAGCGGCGGCAGCAGCAACGAGCACGCAGCGCCCGCGGACAAAACCCGAAAACAGGCTGTCAGGAAAGTGGCCCCACTGATGGCCAAGGCAATTCGAAACTACAAGGGAAGATTCTCCCGACGATAATCTCAGGACTTGCCTTACAGATAAAATCTGGGGGGAGGAGGGCCAATGCAAAGTCAGTGCGGGTTGGGGAATGAAACTTCCGATGGACACCAGAACCTTTGGCTTGGAGCAAAGTTGAGCCTCCGAATCCTGCAGGTGTCAAGTGCTGGCCCTGTGATTTCTGCCTCCCACACCCAGCCACTGCCCCACTGCTTGGAGGACACCTCAGAATTCACAAGATATTATGAACGCATTTGGATCAATTCTACTTTGGTGGTTCACTGATCGTCTTTTAAATAACGCCCTAGTTGCAATCATAAATCAGGTACAAGATGTGAGATTCCTTTTTGTCATTTTTCCTTTCTTTTGAAATCATCGAGTACATAAGGAAGGACTTCTTATACACAAACTCTCAATCCATCAGTTGACACTGATAACTCTGACTATGCAAAATGTTTTGTTGTCGTTGGTGTTTTCGTTTAGAGAAAAGGCCGGGCATGATCCTGTAATCGTCAGCCATCCTCCTCTGGGAGGCCGAGGAAAGCAGATCGCTTCAGCCCAGGAGGTGGAGAACAGGCTGGGACAAACGGAGAAACCCCGTCTCCACAAAAGATACCGAAATGGGCCCGGCGTGGTGGCACGGCCCCTGTGGTCCCAGCTTCTTAGAGGGCTGAGGTGGCAGGATCGCCTGAGCTGGGCAAGCGGAGGCTGCAGTGACCCTTCCTCATTCCACTGCACTACAGCCTGGGTGACACAAGTGGAGTACATCTCAAAGAAACCTGCTGTTTATTTGAAGAAAGGAACTCTTGGATTTCATACATAAATGCTAACAACTGCTACGTTCCCTAAGTCAAAATACTTTTACTAAGCACCGCAAAGAATCAATCCCAATCTTTTCACCCAGAACCCCTGTGAAAGAATGGCAACACCTTAATCAGCTTATTTAGGTTCTCGATCAGGAAGTCTAAACCTGCCAATCAGAGTTTCTAATTACCATGAGATGACCAGGTTAACTACCTTGAGTTCACCTCCTAAGAGCTCCTGCAAGCTTTGGTGAAAGTTTGCATTCTAACTCAGGGCATTTGTTGGCTTCACACGGGCTGGTAATCACAGATCCGTGTGCCAGATACGACACACACACATAAACACAAAGAAAGACACACACACACACACACACACACACGCACACATAAGCATGCACAGGCACGCGCGCACACACACACACACACACACACCATTAAGTAAACTTGCTTCGCAGGCGTTACCGACAGTGAGGGATGGAGAGAGAAAAAGAAAGACCTAAGCCGCAAGGCAAAACCCAGCAAGGGCAGCAGAAGAGATCAAAGTCCTGTGCCCTTGGCTGTCAGCAGAGTGGGTGCTGGGAAGCTTCTGGAAGCAGGCACCTGAGTGGATGCCGGTGCACGTCAAAAGAGGCCTTCAAGCCTGAAGAACACGTAAGGAGCCAGAACAGGGTGCCACAGAGATACTACCCTTAAGGAACACAGAAAAGCATTCGTTCCGGGGAAGGGGACATAATCCAATCAGCGACCCTGTGAAACTCAGACGTGTCCGGGCACGGTGACCCACGCCTCTATTCCCATCGCTTTGGGAGGTCGAGGCCGGTGGGCCCCCTGAGGTCCGGAGTTGCAGACCAGCCTGACCAACATGAGGAAATCCCGTCTGTTCCCTAAAGACGAAACTCGGTTGGGCTTGCTGGCGAGTGCCTGTAATCCCAGCTACTCAGGGGGCTGAGACAGGAGAATCGCTTGAACCCGGGAGGCCGAGTTTGCAGTGAGCCCAGATCCCACCATTGCACTCCAGCCTGGACAGCAAAAGCCAAACTCCGTCTCAAATTAAAAAACAAAACCTCAGAAAAGCTTCCCCAGCAAGGGCCAGAGACAACGCCGGTCTCTATTTCTTGACAGCAATTCAAGAGAGAATCTCGGGTGGCTTGCAAAACTCACAAGAGAGCAGAATATCCTCCCCAAGGCAGAGAAGCCACACGCTCTTTCTGGAGGTGGAGTAGCCACCGATCACCGTGCAGCCCCTCCCCACTCCCAGCCAGAAACCCCAGCCCCTCGGAACCAAATCCACTGGCAACAACCTTTCTTCCTGGAAAACGTTTCCCCTGCCAAAATGGAAAACAAACATGATACAAGCAAACGCAACTCAAAACACAAACACAAGGAAACAATCCGAGCAAGCTCTAGCCCCTCATAGCTCATCGATGCCCCCACTGGCATGCTACTGAAAACAGCGGCTGCACCCATTAAACTCATTCATTACTGGAGAACGAGACAAAACTTAGCAGATCCCTGCCCCCACAGCGACAATCCCACTCGAAAACACAGAAAGGAAACAATCCCCGCACAAAATATAAATCTACCCCAGATAGAATTCAGCATCAACCTAAGGATCCTGCTGTTATATTACTACACTGACCCAGGACAGCTCAATTCCCTTCCCACCTATTTACAAGATAATCCTCATTCAGGGAGCTCTGGAAGCATCGCCAGTATTGCACTAGGATCCTCTTCGTGAGGCAGCTGGAAGTCTGGAAACACAGCAAATTTACTTATTTCTCTACACGACACGGAGGCTAATTCTCAGAAAAGGCTTAACGCCCTAATCCCCATTCCCCGATTCTCAGGCTATAACGATTATCTTTCTGCAGAAGAAACACACACACACACACACAGAGAGAGAGAGAGAGAGAGAGAGAGAGAGAGAGAGAGAGAGAAAGTCATGTGAGAATGTAAACATTAAGCGAAATCGCCGCCGACAGCAGAAACAATAGCCGACACCATAGACACTTCAAATGGTTCTGTTTTCCTCATTTGGACTGAAAGGTGAGAGTGGAACTCGGCTGCCCAAACCGTGGCACCAATATCAGCTGCAGGCCAGAGCAAGCCTTTCCGAGGAGATTTTAAGCAACCGGTGGGAGCAAGATCCTGAAGCATTTCTTCAAAGATTGGTCACAGGAGATGAAACCTGGCTCTACCGGCAGGATCCTGAAGACCAAGCACGAGGCCATGGCTACCAAGAGGTGGCAGTGCTCCAGTCAAAGCCGTGGAGGAGCAGTCAAGGGCAGAGGTCAAGGCCACCGTTGGGGGGAAGGGGGGATGCTAGAGGGATTCTACTGGTTGACTTTCTGCAGGGCCAAACCCTGATCACATCTGCTCGCTAGCAGAGCGTTTTCAGAAAGTCAGCCAAAGCTGGAGCGAAGAAGGTCCCCACCAGAGAGTTCTTCTCCACCATGACTGTGTTCCTGATCATGGCTTTCTTCGAACAAGGGCAGCTGGGCAAGACCTGCCATGGGAAACTGTGAGGCATCCACCTGACAGTCCTGATTTGGTGCCTGCTGACTTCTCTTTGTTTCCTCGTCTTGGAAAACCTGTAAAGGGCACCCAGTTTTCTTCAGTTAACAATGGAAAAAAGACTGCATGGAAATAGTTAAATTCCCAGGACCCTGGGGGCTTTAGGGATGGGCTAGACGGCGGGGAAAAGACACTGCTTCCAGAAGGGTCTTGAAGTTGATGGAGCCGAGGCTGAGAAGTAAAATACGCCTATTTCCTCTTTCTCCCTTAATCCCACTTTTCTACGAATGTTTCCAAGTCCCCTCACACAACGTCAATCCCAGGTAAAGAGTTGTCATCCTCTGTTGGTTCTTCTTCCTACGATTTTGTCTTGCGGTGTCGTTATTTTCGCTTTTACTCCCAAGAAGATTCTCTCTGTGTCTTTTGGAATCCACAGATGTGGAAGCTGGGAACATGGAGGGCCAACGGTAGAACTCAGTGGGGTGTGTCCAGGCTGCAATTAACCTAATGAACCTGCGGGGCACAGCAGTCCACCTGGCGTGGACCATCCCGATTGGCTGCATTGGGCTGACGGACTGAATTCCTATCGGGGCGGGGCAGCCCAGGGGCCAAGGGGGTCAGGGCTTGAGCCCTGGGTGGGCCCGGGGCTGGCTATATAAGGCCGGGCTCTGGCAGCGGAGCTTCACTCCGCCTTGGATGACGCACCACACAGGTCACTCCAGGCTGCGGCTGCACATCCCGAGGAACAGAAGCCGGCCTGCTCAGCTGTCTGCAAGGACCGGCATTCCAGACCAAGTGGCCCGCTGCTCCGAGGACCCAGCTCGCTCCAGGCTGTGACTCCACATCCCGAGGTCGCTGCCTGGCGACCGGGCAGTGAGGACCGGCCACCCCAGACTGCCTGTGCCGCCGCCCCGAGGACAGAGCCGTGACCGCGAGGACAGCGATGCCTGCACAGCTCTGGCGAGATGGCGGCAGGGTCCACTACGCTGCGCGCAGCGGAGAAGCTGCAGGTGCGTCTGGCCACTAAGACGGACCCGAGAAAGCTAGAGAAATATTTGCAGAAACTCTCCGCCTTGCCCATGATGGCAGACATCCTGGCAGAGACTGGAATCAGAAAGACGGTGAAGCGCCTGCGGAAGCACCAGCACGTGGACGACTTTGCCAGAGACTTAGCAGCCCGGTGGAAGAAGCTGGTGCTCGTGGACTGAAACACCGGGCCTGACCCACAAGACCCTGAGGAGAGCGCTTCCCGACAGCGCTTCGGGGAGGCTCTTCAGGACCAGGAAAAGGCCTGGGGCTTCCCAGAAAACGCGACGGCCCCCAGGAGCCCATCTCACAGCCCTGAGCACAGACGGACAGCACGCAGAACACCTCCGGGGCAACAGAGACCTCACCCGAGGTCTCCCAGTCGCGAGTCCAGAGCCAAGAGAAAGCGCCCCAGAATGGCCCCAGCTGATTCCGGCCCCCATCGGGCCCCTCCAATGCGCACCGCTCCCCTCCCGATGCCCGAGGGCCCTGAGCCTGCTGTGCCCGGGAAGCAACGCGGAAGAGGCCACGCTCACGCCGCTCACGGCGGGCCTCTGCTGGGTCAAGGCTGCCAGGGCCAACCCCAGGGGGAAGCGGTGGTGAGCCACAGCAAGGGGCACAAATCGTCCCGCGGGGCTTCGGCTCAGAAATCGCCTCCTGTCCAGGAAAGCCAGTCAGAGAGGCTGCAGGCAGCCGGCGCTGATTCGGCCGGGCTGAAAACGCTGCCCAGCCATGTCTTCTCAGAGCTCTGGGACCCCTCAGAGGCCTGGATGCAGGCCAACTACGATCTGCTGTCCGCTTTTGAGGCCATGACCTCCCAGGCAAACCCAGAAGCACTCTCCGCGCCAACGCTCCAGGAGGAAGCTGCTTTCCCTGGACGCAGAGTGAAAGCTAAGATGCCGGTGTACTCGGGCTCCACGCCTGCCTGCCAGCTCCAGGTGCCGACGCCACGCCAGCAGTGCCTCCGGGTGCCTAGGAACAATCCGGACGCCCTCGGCGACGTGGAAGGGGTCCCCTACTCGGTTCTTGAACCCGTTCTGGAAGGGTGGACGCCCGATCAGCTGTACCGCACAGAGAAAGACAATCCCGCACTCTCTCGAGACACAGATGAATTATGGAGGATTCATTGTCTCCAGGACTTCAAGGAAGAAAAGCCACAGGAGCACGAGTCTTGGCGGGAGCTCTACCTGTGGCTTCGGGACGCCCGAGAGCAGCGGCTGCGAGTAGTGACCACGAAATTCCGATCCGCACGTGAAAACAAACACAGCGGCCGACAGACAAAGATGATCTGTTTCAACTCTGTGGCCAAGACGCCTTATGATGCTTCCAGGAGGCAAGAGAAGTCTGCAGGAGCCGCTGACCCCGGAGATGGAGAGATCGAGCCAGCCCCCAAGCCCGCAGTAAGCAGCCAGACTCCCTCCTGCCTCGGGGACAGCGGCGGCGGCGGTGGCAGCATTAGCGGCGGCAGCAGCAACGAGCACGCAGAGCCCGCGGACAAAACCCGAAAACAGGCTGTCAAGAAAGTGGCCCCGCTGATGGCCAAGGCAATTCGAAACTACAAGGGAAGATTCTCCCGACGATAATCTCAGGACTTGCCTTACAGATAAAATCTGGGGGGAGGAGGGCCAATGCAAAGTCAGTGCGGGTTGGGGAATGAAACTTCCGATGGACACCAGAACCTTTGGCTTGGAGCAAAGTTGAGCCTCCGAATCCTGCAGGTGTCAAGTGCTGGCCCTGTGATTTCTGCCTCCCACACCCAGCCACTGCCTCACTGCTTGGAGGACACCTCAGAATTCACAAGATATTATGAACGCATTCAGATCAATTCTACTTTGGTGGTTCACTGATCGTCTTTTAAATAACGCCCTAGTTGCAATCATAAATCAGGTACAAGATGTGAGATTCCCTTTTGTCATTTTTCCTTTCTTTTGAAATCATCGAGTACATAAGGAAGGACTTCTTACACACAAACTCTCAATCCATCAGTTGACACTGATAACTCTGACTATGCAAAATGTTTTGTTGTCGTTGGTGTTTTCGTTTAGAGAAAAGGCCGGGCATGATCCTGTAATCGTCAGCCATCCTCCTCTGGGAGGCCGAGGAAAGCAGATCGCTTCAGCCCAGGAGGTGGAGAACAGGCTGGGACAAACAGAGAAACCCCGTCTCCACAAAAGATACCGAAATGGGCCTGGCGTGGTGGCACGGCCCCTGTGGTCCCAACTTCTTAGAGGGCTGAGGTGGCAGGATCGCCTGAGCTGGGCAAGCGGAGGCTGCAGTGACCCTTCCTCATTCCACTGCACTACAGCCTGGGTGACACTAGCGGAGCACATCTCAAAGAAACCTGCTGTTTATTTGAAGAAAGGAACTTTGGATTTCATACATAAATGCTAACAACTGCTACGTTCCTTAAGTCAAAATACTTTAACTAAGCACCGCAAAGAATCAATCCCAATCTTTTCACCAAAAACCCCTGTGAAAGAATGGCAACACCTTAATCAGCTTATTTAGGTTCTCGATCAGGAAGTCTAAACCTGCCAATCAGAGTTTCTAATTACCGGGTTAACTACCTTGAGTTCACCTCCTAAGAGCTCCTGCAAGCTTTGGTGAAAGTTTGCATTCTAACTCAGGGCATTTGTTGGCTTCACACGGGCTGGTAATCACAGATTATCCTTCCTTCCTTCCTTCCTTCCTTCCTTCCTTCCTTCCTTCCTTCTTTCCTTCCTTCCTTCCTTCCTACCTTCCTTCCTTCCTTCCTCCTATTTCTCTCTTACTCCTTCTGCCCTCTCTCTTTCATATGCCTTAGGTGCATCCCACATTCTGCGTTTCTTTAGGGAAATCCTCGACAGGTGCAGGAAAATTGTGTTATTGTAACTATTTACCGCTATCTCTCTTTCACGGCTCTCCATCAGTTGTGAACATCTATTGGTTTATCCCAAGTCACTAAGCATATTTTAATTTGGTACACCTGTTTCCCTTTATACAGCTGTCTCTGGAGTATAGGGTCGCATACTCATAAACCCAGTGTAACTCAGAAACGCATCTAATATGCTAATAAACCCATTAAACGTTGAAAAATCATAAATCAAACCATCGTAAGTCACGGTTTGTCCGTGGATATGGGCGTCATCAATTCCATTGTATTCAATAATGCTGTACACCATTAACAATGGCAGACTGATTGGGAGTGGAGATTGATAGCATTATAAAAATCAGTTATTAGAGGGATACTTCTTTAACCTGACTGAAGAACTGATCTAATGGCTTTAGTACAGTGCATGATTACGTGAGATATTTTGAGACAGAGTAGTACATTTGTGAATGAAATTTTATGGCTTTTTTTCACTTAGTAGGAACCATTGTGTGTGGAAAAGTCAGAAAACTGCTTTCTGCTGTAGAGACTGGCATTCATTGTAGATTTAAGCTTAGTTTTCTGTGAGCAAACCTTATTCAATAAAATACTACTCTTTATAATACAAAACAAAAACACTGGTGATATGAGGTCATTATCCTCAGCAAACTAATCCAGGGAAAGAAAACCAAACGCCACATTCTCACTTATAATGGGAGCTGAAAAATGGGATCACATGGACACAGGAAGGGGAACAACACACACTGGGGCCTTTTGGGAGGCAGAGCGTTAAGAAAAACAGCTACTGCATGCTGGGCTTAATACCTAGGTGATGGGTTGACAGGTGCAGCAAACCACCATGGCACACGTTTGTTTACCTTAGTAACAAATCTGCACATCCTGCACATATACCCCAGAACTTAGAAACAAAACGAAACAAAACAAAACGAAGAAGGAATAGCAAAACGCTAAAGGCAAAATAAAGTTTCAAACTCAGAAAGTGACAGACCAATGTTTGCTTCACATCACGGTTCTCAACCCGGGTGCCATAAGGTCAGGATAAAGAATTTGATTACATATTGTAAATAAGACATGCAGCAAATGACCAGAAGTACTATTCTCAGCATATGTGTGTTTTCTAATTGAATGGTGACGCTATCTACCGGGACATAGCATTAGATTCCAAAGGGCCGAGTCCCGCCAGACAGGCCCCTCACACTAATAACAATGGGAAGCCCTACGTTGTTTTACCTGTGCTTCTCAGCAACTGGCTAGAAATCAGGTTGCCACCACTCCCAGATTTAGTTGCATTCATTTGGTGGAAGAGCTCACAGCACGCAGGGAAACACTCACGTTTGCCGTTGTATTTTAGGGGATATTGCAAAAAGTTCGGAAATAAATTTGGGGCCCGGCATGTGGGGAGGGGCGCACTACCTTCCAGGAAGTGTTGTCCAGAAGCTCTCTGAACCCAGTCCTTTTGGGTTTTTATGGAGACCTCATTCTACAGGCATGATGGGTTAAACCATAGGCTATTGGTGATCAACTCCACCTGAGGCTCTCGACCCTCCCTGGAAATTGGGGTTGAGGCTTTGCCATTCTCAGTCTGACCCAAGGAATTTACACAAACGGAATTTTAAACAGTTGAGCATAACTGGAATCTTAATTAGATGATTGGATTACCTGGAGCCACACCTTGATATTCCTAATCCGAGCACCCTCAGCCAACGAATGCTCCACCCAACTGGCTCCCAAGTTTCTACGTGGTTCCAGAGCAAAAGAATGTTTCTACAACGCATATCTCCACCTTTTCTTCCAAGTCTTTTCGCTTACACGGAAAGACTTCCGAAACTGCCATGCATCAGGGTCAGGGGGAGGTCTTGTTACAACGCAGATCTGTGGATCTCCGGGGTTTGATTGTTGCAAGGATGCTGCTGGTGTCAAAACCACAACGTGGGAAGCACAGAACCACTAGTTGGTTTTCCGTGTTTCAGCGCATAGAATTCCTAAGATATCTGGCCAAGAAAACTTGTAAGTTCTTAGATTGTCCCAAAGGTGGCGCATGAAATCAAAGCAGGAGAGCAGTTTCCTATGAGGTGTAGCCTGGGAAAGTTGGGGGTTACTGATGGAAAGGAGGAGTGAAGCTCCTCCCTTTCCACTGCTAGGCTGCACCCGAGGCTATTTAAACCCACCCTGGCTGGCCTGTACTCAGATCTTCCCAGAGCGGATCAGCGGCCGGAGCGTTTGGCGGACTCTGCGTGGACTTGGAGCTCACAGCGTCTTGCGACTTGGAAGCGGATTCAGAGGACAGGACAGAACACTTGGGCAAGTGAATCTCTGTCTGTCTGTCTGTCTGTCTGTCTTTCTCGTTGGTTGGTTGATTTCCATTTTCTTAAGGGGCACATACCTCACACCGCACACACACAAACACACACACACACTCACACACACACACACACACACACACACACACACACACACACACTCCTTCCTTCTGCGAGTTAGAAAATTAGTAGGGGCCCCTGGGAGCTGCAGGTTTCCTAATCATGTCTGCACCTAAGAACAGTAGGGTCTTGTCTGGCTCTTCTTATGAACGGTCCCCCAGCCCGGACTCCCCAAGGTCCATGCGAGCCTCACCCAGCTTCTCCCTCTCCCCTGTCAGAAACTCAGGCTTAAGGGGAAGCTCCTCACCAGAGATCCAGAACTACCATTCACCATCCCCTAGGGCTTCACCACACTCACCTCTATCATCACCAGAATCCCACAAGCTCCCATTTCCCTGTCCTCACCGTGATGGACAATCAATGAAGCCATTGGGCTCTCCCGTGTCCTCCTTTGAGGATTCCTCAGAGTTCCCACGTTCATCAATAATATAAAACATGTTCTTACTGCCATCACCCAGCAGCTCACCCCCAGCTCTCTGGGGGTCTCCTGTGTCTCCCAGCTACTCTACAAACAACCCCAGATTTCAGCTGGAGTCAGCCCCCCACACCCAGGAATTACCAACAAACTCACGAGCCTCACAGTGGTCCATCCCTGTGTCTTTCATCTCTTCATCCCCAGGCCTCAGAGACTCTCCTGTGGCTCCCAGTTACTCTCCAGCCATCCCCAGGTTCCTGCGGGAGTCAGCCCCATGCACCCAGGAGTCCCAAAGAGACTCACAGGTCTCGGGAGAATATGAGCGGTCCCCCAGCCCTGACTCCTCAAGATTCATGCCTGCCTCACCCAGCTTCTCCCTCTCCCCTCCCAGAAACTCAGACCCAAGGGGCAACTCCTCACCAGGGATGTGGAAGTACTCTACATCATCCCACAGGGCTTCACCACTCTCACATCCATCATCAGCAGAATTCCACAACTTTATGTTTCCCTTTCCTAACCAAGCAGGACAGTCACTCATGTCATCGTGTTCTCCCGTGTCCTCCTCTGGAGATTCTTCACAGTCACCTCATTCATCAACAATATACCATATGTTCTTACTGCCATCATCCAGCAGCTCACCCCCAGCCACCCATGACTCTCCTGTCTGTCCCAGCTACTCTCCAACTACGCCCAGATTTCAGCGGGAGTCTGTACCCCACACCCCAGGAACACCTACAAACTCACAGACCTCAGTGAGATCCTCGCCAGTCACTCTCACGTCTTCACCCCCAGCACTTACGGACCCTCCAGTCTGTCCCAGCTACTCTCCAACCATGCCCATATTTCAGCACGGGTCAGTTCCAGGAACCCAGGGATCACCACCAAGCACGCCACTTTCAATGAGTTACTCCCCAGTCTCTAGCACGTCTTTATCTCCAACCCTCAGGGACTCGCCTGTCTGTCCCAGCTACTCTCCAAACACGCCCACACTTCAGCGGGAATCCGTTGCAGGCACCCAGAAATCACCACCAAACTCACCAATTTCACTGCGTTACTCCCCAGTCTCTCTCATGTCTTCACCAGCCATCAGGGACTCTCCCGTCTGTCCCAGCTGCTCTCCAACCACGCCCACATTTCAGCTGGAGTCAGTTCCAGGCACCCCGGAATCACCACCAAACTCACCAATTTCACTCAGTTACTCCCCAGTCTCTAGCACGTCTTTATCTCCAACCCTCAGGGACTCTCCTGTGTGTCCCAGCTACTCTCCAAGCACGCCCACACTTCAGCGGGAGGCAGTTCCAGGCACCCAGGAATCACCACCAAACTCACCAATTTCACTCAATTACTCTCCAGTCTCTCTCATGTCTTCACCAGCCCTCAGGGACTCTCCTGTCTGTCCCAGCTACTCTCCAACCACGCCCACATTTCAGCTGGAGTCCGTTCCAGGCACCCAGCAGTCACCACCAAAATCACCAGTTTCACTGAGTTACTCCCCAGTCTCTCTCATGTCTTCACCCCCAGCCCTCAGGGACTCTCCTGTGTGTCCCAGCTACTCTCCAACCATGCCCAGATTTCAGTGGGAGTCAGTTCCAGGCTCCCAGGTATCACCTACAAACTCAGCAGTTTCACTGTGTTACTCCCCAGTCTCTCTCATGTCTTCACCCCCAGCCCCCTGGGACTCTCTTGTCTGTCACAGCTACTCTCCCACCACGCCCAGATTTCAGAGGGAGTCAGCCTCCCACACTCCGGAATCACCTACAGACTCACAGACTTCACTGAGGTCCTCCCTGGTCTCTCTCAGGTCTTTGCCCTCAGCCCACAGGGACTCTTGTGTCTCTTTCAGCTACTGTCAAAACTTCTCTAGATTCCAGCTGGAGTCAGTTCCAGGCGCCCACGATACACCACCGAACTCGCGAATTTCACTGACTCACTCCCCAGTCTCCCTCATGTTCTCATACCCAGCCCTCAGGGACTCTTCTGTCTCTCTCAGCTACTCTCCAGCCATCTCCAGATTTCACCTGGAGTCAGCTTCCCACACCCAGGAATCACCTACAAACTCACGGACCTTACTGCAATCCTCCCCCATTTCTTTC
Organism: Gorilla gorilla gorilla; assembly: GCF_029281585.2. Taxonomy (NCBI): domain Eukaryota; kingdom Metazoa; phylum Chordata; class Mammalia; order Primates; family Hominidae; genus Gorilla; species Gorilla gorilla. The sequence continues at coordinate 30,542,685 of NC_073241.2, read as the reverse complement.
ACCTCTTCACCCCCTGCCTTCAGGAACTCTCCTGTGTCTCCCAGCTTCTCTCCAGTCCTCCCCAGATTTCTGCCACAGTCAGCCCCAGGTACCCAGGACAACCCTAGACACTCACAGGTCTCATGAGCCTATCTCCCTATGACCTGGACCTATACAGGGATGGCTCCCACGCATCCCTCAGTGACCCCAAACCCATCTCAACTTACACTCAGACACTCCCAGGGCCTGACAGCTACTCCCCGTTATTCTCCTTCAGTTCGAAGCCCTGGCCAATCTACTAGCCCACGTGACGCAGTTACCTGGCCATTTCTCCACAGTACCGGTGAGGGCCCCACACCCAGCCCCAGAAGAGCCCCTCCTGCATTCCATCCTCACACGCAGGCCTGTCCATCTACTTGCTACTGTCACACTCTTGCCAGCAGAAGAGGCCCCTGTAATGGCCGATATCACCACCCAGTCTATCCTCACCCCACAGCTGTGCAGCGGGACCCTCCTGCTGGCCCACGTGGCTGCCAGAGCCCATGCTGGCACGACGCTCCAGCATGTCGGCGTCCCTGCGGGCCACGCTACCAGTGACATGGCTAGCATGACCCTCCTTCCTGGCAGTGACACTGTTGATGTGAACCCCAGTTTCACATCTGTCATTTGTAAATAGGACCATTTGCCCTTTTCGCTCTCTCTTCCATTCACAGGGCTTTACATTCTCTCTGTTTCTGCCTCCGTTTCATATATTTCCTCACCTTTTTCTCTCTCACTATGTCTGCCATGGTCTCGATGAGAGTGCGCCACATAAGATTCCCCCATTAAAAGTCATGAATTGAGTGGCTTTTAGTATACCTGTGGTTGTGCACATTCCATTTTAATTCGCAATCCATTGTAGAACGTCTTATCACCCCCGACCAGAGAAAAACCCTGTAGACATTAGTCACTCCTCATTCTGTCTCAAACCCTCTCCCTGACCCTCAGCCCTAGGTGGCAGCTACATAGTGCGATCAACCCCATATGCATAGATTTCCATATTGTGGACAATTCCTATAAACGGAATTGCACAATAGGTGAGTTTTTATGACTGACATAACACGTAGCACAATATTTTCAAGATTCATCCACATTGTAGGCTTACCCACAGGGGGAACCAGTATTTTTGTGGTTTTAGTAACACCGGGTGTTTTCTCCTTCCTTCTTTCCTTCTTTCCTTCCTTGCTTCCTTCCTTCCTTCCTTCCTTCCTTCCTTCCTTCCTTCCTACCTTCCTTCTTTCCTTCCTTCCTTCCTTCCTTCCTTCCTTCTATTTCTCTCTTACTCCTTCTGCCCTCTCTCTTTCATATGCCTTAGATGCATCCCACATTCTGCGTTTTTTTGGGGAAATCCTCGACAGGTGCTGGAAAATTGTGTTATTGTAACTATTTACCGCTATGTCTCTTTCACGGCTCTCCATCAGTTGTGAACATATATTGATTTATCCCAAGTCACTAGGCATATTTTAATTGGGTACACCTGTTTTTCTTTATACAGCTGTTTCTGGACTATAGGGTCGCATACTCATAAACCTGGTGTAACTCAGAAACGCATCTAATATTCCAATAAACCCATCATAACGTTGAAAAATCATATATCAAACCATCGTAAGTCACGGTTTGTCCGAGGAGATGGGCGTCATCAATTCCATTGTATTCAATAATGCTGTACGCCATTAACAATGGCAGACTGATTGGGAGTGGAGATTGATAGCATTATAAAAATCAGTTATTAGAGGGATACTTCTTTAACCTGACTGAAGAACTGATCTAATGGCTTTAGTACAGTGCATGATTATGTGAGATGTTTTGAGACAGAGTAGTACATTTGTGAATGAAATTTTATGGCTTTTTTTCACTTAGTAGGAACCATTGTGTGTGGAAAAGTGAGAAAATTGCTTTCTGCTGTAGAGTCCGGCATTCATTGTAGATTTAAGCTTAGTTTTCTGTGAGCAAATCTTATTCAATAAAATACTACTCTTTATAATACAAAACAAAAACACTGGTGATATGAGGTCATTATCCTCAGCAAACTAATCCAGGGAAAGAAAACCAAACGCCACATTCTCACTTATAATGGGAGCTGAAAAATGAGATCACGTGAACACAGGAAGGGGAACAACACACACTGGGGCCTTTCGGGAGGCAGAGCGTTAAGAAAAACAGCTACTGCATGCTGGGCTTAATACCTAGGCTGTGGGTTGACAGGTGCAGCAAACCACCATGGCACACGATTGTTTACCTTAGTAACAAATCTGCACATCCTGCACATATACCCCAGAACTTAGAAAGAAAACGAAACAAAAGAAAACAAAAAAGCAATAGCAAAACGCTAAAGGCAAAATAAAGTTTCAAACTCAGAAAGTGACAGACCAATTTTTGGTTCAAATCATGGTTCTGAACCCAGGTGCCATAAGGTCAAGATAAAGAATTTGATTACATATTGTAAATAAGACGTGCAGCAAATGGCCAGAAATATTATTCTCAACATATGTGTGTCTTCCAATTGAATGGTGGAGCTATCTACAGGCTCATAGCATTAGATTCCAAACGGCCGAGTCCCGCAAGACAGGCCTCCCACACTAATAACAATGGGAAGCCCTACATCGTTTTACCCGTGCTTCTCAGCAACTGGCTAGAAATCAGGTTGCCACCACTCCCAGATTTAGTTGAATTCATTTGCTGGAAGAGCTCACAGCACGCAGGGAAACACTGACATTTGCCGTTGTATTTTAGCGGATATTGCAAAAAGTTCAGAAATAAATTTGGGGCCTGGCATGTGGGGAGGGGCGCACTACCTTCCAGGAAGTGTTATCCAGAAGCTCTCTGAACCCAGTCCTTTTGGGTTTTTATGGAGACCTCATTCTATAGGCATGATGGGTTAAACCATAGGCTATTGGTGATCAACTCAACCTGAGACTCTCAACCCTCCCTGGAAATTGGGGTTTGACATCAATTTCTGGGTGGATCCTTAAGCCCCAGGTAGATATCCGGTGTGCACCTGAACATCATTCCCTCGTGGACGCCCAGTCCCCTGGTGGATATCAGGTCTCAGGTGAGCACAAGTCCCCATGCAGACATCAAGCACCAGCTGCACACTCAGACCCCTAGAGGACATCTGTCCCCATGTTGACATCACTCTCAAGGTGTACATTAGGCCACATATGTATGCCAGGTCCAAGGCATACACGAGTTCCCAGTAAAATTCAAGGCACCAGGAGGAGACTCAAGACCCAGGTAATTACAAGGCCCCAGGTGGATATCAGATTCCCAATGAACATTAGGCCCCAAGTGCATACCTAGGTACCAGGTAGACACCAGGCCCCAGGTGCATCCCCTAGTCTCAAGTGCACACTAGGTCCCCAGTGAACACTGGCTCCAGGTGAGAACCCAGTCCAAGGTAGACACCGTGACCCAGGTGGTCATTAGGCCACAGATGAACACCAATCTTGAGTGAACACCAGATCCCAGGTGGGTCCCTAGACACCAGGTGGATATTGGGTCCCAAGTGGACACTCAGCCCCTAGATGATATTTGGTGTGCTTTGATATTTCATCTACAGCATATAATATAAATTTGGTGTACTTTGATATTTTATGTACAGTATATAATATATATTTGATGTACTTTGATATTTTATGTATAGTATATAATATATATTTGGTGTACTTTGACATTTTATGTAAAGTATATAATGTATATTTGGTGTACTTTGATATTTTATGTATGGTATATAATAAATATTTGGTGTACTTTGATATATTATGTACAGTATATAATATATTTGGTGTATATTGATATTTTATGTACAGTATATAAAATATATTTGGTGTACTTCGATATTTTATGTACAGTATATAAAACATATTTGGTGTACTTTGATATATTATGTACAGTGTATAATATATGATTGGTGTACTTTGATATTTTATATGCAGTATATAATATATATTTGGAGTACTTTGATATTTCATGTGCAATATATAAAAAAAATTTCATGTACTGTTATATTTTATGTACAGTATATAACAGATATTTGGTATACTTTGACATTTTATGTACTGTATATAATATATATTTGGTGTACTTTGATATTTTATGTACAGTGTATAATATATGATTGGTGTACTTTGATATTTTATGTGCAGTATATAATATATATTTGGTGTACTGTTATATTTTATGTACAGTATATAATATACATTTGGTGTACTTTCATATTTATGTACAGTATATAATATTCATTTGGTGTACTTTGATATATTATGCACATTATATAATATATATTTCTTGTACAATGATATTCTAAGTACAGCATATAATATATATTTGTGTACTTTGATATATTATTTATAGACTATAATATATATTTGGAGTACTATTATATTTTATATACAGTATATAATATATATTTGGTGTATTTTGATATTTTATGTACAGTATATAAAATATATGTGGTGTACTTTGATATTTTATGTGCAGTATATAATATATATTTTGTGTACTGTCATATTATATGTACAGTATATAATATATGTTTGGTGTACTTTCATAATTTATGTACAGTATATAGTATTAATTCGGTGTACTTTGATATTTTATGTACAGTATATGACATATATTTGTTGTACTTTGATATTTTATGTAGGGTATATAATATATATTTGCTGTACTTTGATATTTTACGTACAGAATATAATACATATTAGGTGTACTTTGATATATTATGTACAGTACATAGTATATATTTGGTGTACTTTGATATTTTATGTACAGTGTATAATATACATTTTGTGTACTTTGATTCTTTATGTACACTATATAAATATATTTGGTGTACTTTGATATTTAATGTACAGTATATAATATATATTTGTGTATTTTGATATTTTATATAGTGTATATAATATATATTTGGTGTACTTTGATGTTTTATGTGCAGTATATAATATATATTCGTTGTATTGTTATATTTTATGTACAGTATGAAATATATATTTGGTGTACTCTCATAATTTATATACAGTATATAATATTCATTTGGTGTACTTTGATATTTTATTTACAGAATATAATATATATTTGGTGAACTATCGTATTTTATGTACAGTATAACATATATGTTTGGTTTATTTTGATATTTTATATAGAGTATATAATATACATTTAGTGTACTTTGATATTATATGTACAGTACATAATATATATTTGGTGTACTTTTAAATTTTATGTAGAGTATAAAATATATATTTGGTGCCCTTTGATATTTTATGTACAGTATATAATGTATATTTATTGTACTTTGAAATTTTATGCACGGTATATAATATATTTGGTGTTCTTTGATAATTTATGTACGATACATAATATATACAGTGTACTTTGTTATTTAATGTACAGTATATAATATATATTGGGTGTACTTTGATATTTTATATACAGTATACAGTATATATTTGGTGTACTTTTAAATTTTATGTACAGTATATAATATATATTTGGTGCACTTTGATATTTTATATGAGGAACATAATATATATTTATTGTACTTTGAAATTTTATGTACAGTATATAACGTATTTGGTGTACTTTGATATTTTATGTACGGTATATAATATACACAGTGTACTTTGTTATTTAATGTACAGTATATAATATATATTTGGTGTACTTTGGTATTTTATGTACAGTATATAATGTACGTTTGGTGTACTTTGATACTTTATGTACACTATATAATATATATTTTTTGTACTTTGATACATTATGTACTGTATATAATATTTCAGTTATACTTTGATATTTTATGTACAGTATATAATATATAATTGGTGCACTGCTATATATTATGTACAGTATAAAATAAGTATTTGTTGCATTTTGATATTTTATTTGCAGTATATAATACATATTTTGTGTACTGTGATATCTTATGTAGAGTATATAACATGTATTTGGTGTACTTTCACATTTTATGTACAGTATATAGTATTCATTTGGTATACTTTGATATTTTATATACAGTAAATAATATATATTAGGTGAACTTTGATATTTTATGCACAGTATGTAATATACATTTGGTGTACTTTGATATTTTATATACAGTATAAAATATATATTTGGTGTACTTTGATAATTTATGTGCAGTATATAGTATGTATTTGGAGTACTTTGATCTTTTATGTACAGAATATAGTATACATTTGGTATACTTTGATACTTTATGTACACAATATTAAATATAATTACTGTATTTTGATATTTTATGTACAGTATATAATGTATATTAGATGTACTTTGAAATTTTATGTACAGCATATAATATATATTTGGTGTACTTTTATATTTATGTACAGTATATAATATGTATTTGGTGTACTTTCATATTTTATGTACAGTATATAATATATATTTGGTGTAATTTCATATATTGTGTGCAGTATATAATATATATTTGGTGTAATGTCATATTTAATGTACAGTATATAATATATGTTTGGTGTACTTTCATAATTTATATACACTATATAATATTCACTTGTAGTACTTTGATATTTTATGTATGGTACATATTTGGTGTACTTTGATATATTATGTACAGTATATAGTATATATTTGGTGTACTTTGATATTTTATGTAGAGTATATAATATATATTTTGTGTAGTTTGATTCTTTATGTACACTATTTAAATATAATTGGTGTACTTTGATATTTTATGTAGAGTGTATAATGTATATTAGGTGTGCTTTGATATTTTATGTACAGTATATAATACATATTTGGTGTATTTTGATATTTTATGTGTAGTATATGATATACATTTGATATCCTTTGATATTTTATGTACGGTATATAATATTCATTTGGTGAACTTTGATATCTTATGTACAGCATATAATATATATTTGGTGTACTTTGATATTTTATGTACAGTATATAATACAAATTTGGTGTATTTTGATATTTTATGTAGAGTATATAATATATTTGGTGTACTTTGACATTTTATCTGCAGTATATAATTTATATTTTCTGAACTGTTATATTTTATGTACAGTATATAATATATATTTGGTGTACTTTCATACTTTATGTACAGTATATAATATTCATTTGGTGTACATTGATATTTTATTTACAGTATATAATATATATTTGGTGTACTGCGATATTTTATGTGCAGTATATAATATATATTAGGTGTACTTTCATATTTTATATACAGTATATAATATATATTTGTGTACTTTGATATTTTATGTACAGAGTATAATATATATTTGGAGTACTTTTATAATTTATGTACGATATATAATATACATTTGGTGTACTTTTCAATTTTATGTACAGTATATAAAACATATGTGGTGTACTTTTATAATTTATGTACAGTATATCATATATATTAGGTGTACTTTGATGTTTAATGTACAGTATATAATATTAATTTGGTGTACTTTGATATTTTATGTACAGTATATAATATATATTTGGTGTACTTTGATATTTTATGTACTGCATATAATATATATTTAGTGTAATTTGATATTTTATATACAGTATATAATATGTATTTGTGGCACTTTGATATTTTATGTACAGTATATAGTATATATTTGGTGTACTTTGACATTTTATGTGCAGTATATAATATATATTTGCTGTACTTTCGTACTTTATGTACAGTATAAAATATATAATTCGTGAACTTTGAGATTTTATGTACAGTATATAATATATATATGGTGTACTTTCATATTTTATGTATAGTATATAATATATGTTTGGTGTCCTTTTTTATTTTATGTGAGGTGTATAATATATATTTGGTGTACTTGCATATTTTATGTACAGTACATAATATATATTTTGGTGTACCTTGATATTTTATGTACAGTATATAGTATATATTTGCTGTACTTTGATATTTTATGAACAGTATAAAATATATAATTGGTGCACTTTGAGATTTTATGTATAGTATATAATATATATTTGGAGTAGTTTTTTATTACATGTGCATTATGTAATATATATCTGCTGTAATTTTATTTTATGTACTGTATAGAATATATTTGGCGTACTTTGATATTTTATGTACAGTATATAATATATCTGGTATACTTTGACATTTTATGTACAGTATATAATATATATTTGTGGTACTTTGATATTTTAAGGAGAGTATATAATATGTATTTGGTGTACTGTGATATTTTATGTACAGTATATAATATAAATTTGGTGTACTTTGATGTTTTATGTACAGTAAATAATGTACATTTGTTGTACCTTGATATTTTATGTACAGTACATAATACATATTTGGTGTACTTCGTTATTTTATGTACAGTGTAAAATATATATTTCGTGTACTTTGATATTTTATGTATAGTATACAATATATATTTGGTGTACTTTCATATTTTATATACAGTACATAATATATATTTTGGTGTACTTTGATATTTTATGTACAGTGTGTAATATGTATTTGTTGCACATTGATATATTATGTACAGTATGTAATCCATATTTGGTGTACTTTGACATATTATGTACAGTATATAAATATAGTGGGTGTACTTTCATATTTTAGGTACAGTATATAATATATATTTGCTGTAGTTTTATATTTTATGTAAAGTTTATAATTCATATTTGATGTACTTTGAAATTTTTTGTACAGTGTATAATATATTTGGTGTACTTTGATATTTTATGTGCAGTGTATAGTATATATTTGGTGTACTTTGATATTTTATATACAGTATATAATAAATATTTGGTATACTTTGATATTTTATGTACAGTTTATGGTAGATATTAGCTACACTTTGATATATTATGTTCAGTGTATAATATATTTTTTAAATTTTGATATTTTATGTCCAGTATATAATATATATTTGGTGTACTTTGATATTTTAGGCACAGTATATAATATATATTTGGTGTGCTTTGATATTTTACCTTCAGTGTATAATATATATTTGGTGTACTTTGATATTTTATGTACAGTATATAATATATTATTGTTGTAGTTTGATATTTTATGTACTGTATATAATATACATTAGGTACACTTTGATATTTTATGTACCGTATATAACATATATTAGGTATAGATTTATATCTTATGTACAGTATGTAACCTATTTTTGGTGTACTTTGATGTTTTATGTAAAGTATATAATATATATTTGGTGTGCTTTGATATTTTATGTGCTGTGTATAATATATATTTGGTGTACTTTGATATTTTATGTCCAGTATAAAATAAATATTTGGTATAATTTGATATTTTATGTACAGTATGCAATAAATATTTGGTATATGTTGATATTTTTTGTACAGTACATAATATATATTAGGTATACTTGGTTATTTTATGTACAGTATATAATATATATTAGGTATACTTTTATATTTTATGTACAGTATATATCAGGTGACAGGCCCTTCTCTGTGATGTGCCTAAGGGGGCATTGTGACATTATAACTCTGCACTGGGCACCCAGGTGTCATGCCCTCATCTGTGATCTGACTAAGGAGGCATTGTGACGTCATAACCCTTCACTGGGCACCCAGGTGACAGGCCCTTGTCTGTGATGTGCATAAGGGGCATTGTGACATTATATCCTTGCACTGTGCACCCAGGTGACATGCTCTTGTCTGTGATCTGCCTAAAGGGGCATTGTGACATCATAATTCTGAACTGGGTACCCGGTGACAGGCCCCTGTCTGTGATCTGCCTAAGGGGGCATTGTGATATCTTAACTCTGCACGGGTCACCCAGGTGACAGACCCTTGTCTGTTATCTGCCTAAGGGGGCATTGTGACATCATAACTCTGCACGTGTAACCCAGCTGACAGACCCTACCCTGTGATCTGCCTAAGGGGGCATTGTGACATCATAACTCTGCACTGGTCACCGTGGTGACAGACCCTTGTCTGTGATCTGCCTAAGGGGCCATTGTGACATCATAACTCTGCACTGGTCACCCTGCTGACAGACTCTTGTCCGTGGTCTGCCTAAGGGGGCATTGTGACATCATAATTCTGCACTGGTCACCCAGGTGACAGACCGTTGTCTTTGATCTGCCTAAGGGGGAAATGTGACATCTTAACTCTGCACGGGTCACCCAGGTGACAGACCCTTGTCTGTGATTTTCCTAAGGTGTCATTGTGACATCATAACTCTGTGCTAGTCACCCAGGTGACAGACTCTTGTCTGTGATCTGCTAAGGAGGCATTGTGACATCATAACTCTGCACTGGTCACCCAGGTGACAGACCCTTGTCTTTGATCTCTCTAAGGGGGCATTTTGACATCATAACACTGCACTGGTCACCGTGGTGACAGACCCTTGTCTGTGATCTGCCTAAGGGGCATTGTGACTTCATAACTGTGCACTTGTCTCCCAGGTGACACACCCTTGTCTGTGATCTGCCTAAGGGGGCATTGAGACATCATAACTCTGCACTGGTCACCCAGGTGACAGACCATTTTCTGAGATCTGCCTAAGGGGGCATTGTTGCATCACAACTCTTCACTAGTCACCGTGGAGACAGAACCTTGTCTGTGATCTGCCTCAGAGGGCATTGTGACATCATAACTGTGCAGTGGTAACCCAGGTGACGTACCCTTGACTGTGATCTGCCTAAGGGGTCATTGTGACATCATAACTGTGTACTGGAAACACAGGTGACATACCCCTGACTGTGATGTGCCTAAGGGGGCATTGTGATATCATAACTGAGCACTGGTAACCCAGGTGACGTACCCTTGACAGTGATCTGCCTAAGGTGACATTGTGACATCACAACTCTGCACTGGTCTCCCAGGTGACAGACCCTTGTCTGTGAACTTCCTAAGGTGGCATTGTGACATCATAACTCTGCACTGGTCACCCAGGTGACAGACCCTTGTCTATGATCTGCCTAAAGGGGCATTGTGACATCACAACTCTGCACTAGTCACCCAGGTGACAGGCCATTTTCTGTGATCCGCCTAAGGCGGCATTGAGACATCATAACTCTGCAATGGACCCCCAGGTGACAGATCCTTGTCTTTGATCTGCCTAAGGGGGCATTGTGACATCATAACTCTGACCTGGTCAGCCAGGTGCCAGACCCTGGTCTTTGATCTGTCTAAGGGGGCATTGTCACATCATAACTCGGCACAGGTCACAGAGGTGATAAACCCTTGTCTGTGATCTACCTAAGGGGGCATTGTGACATCATAACTCGGCTCGAGTCACCCATGTGACAGGCCCTTGAATGTGATCTGCCTAAAGGAGCATTGTGACATCATAACTCTGCATTTGTCACACGGGTGACAGACCCTTCTCTGTGATCTGCCTAAGGGAGCATTGTGACATCATAAATCTGCACTGGGCAGCCAGGTGACAGGCCTTTGTCTGTGATCTGCCTAAGGGGGAATTGTGACTTCATAACTCTGCACTCGTCACCCAGGTGAGAGACTCTTGTCTGTGATCTGACTAGGGGGGCATTGTGACAATATAACCCTGCACTGCTCACCCTGCTGACAGACCCTTGTCTGTTATCTGCCTAAGGGGGCATTGTGACATCATATCTCTGCAATGGACACCCAGGTGCAGATCCTTATCTTTGATCTGCCTAAGGGGGCATTGTGACATCATAACTCTGCACTGGTCAGCCAGGTGAGAGAGCGTTTTCTTTGATCTGTCTAAGGGGACATTGTTACATCATAACTCTGCACGGGTCACCCAGGTGACAGACTCTTGTCTGTGATCTGCCTAAGGGGCATTGTGACATCATAAGTCTGCTCGAGTCACCCATGTGACAGGCCCTTGAATGTGATCTGCCTAAGGGGCATTGTGACATCATTACTCTGCATTGGTCACCCAGGTGACAGACACCTCTCTGTGATCCGCCTAAGGGGGCATTGTGACATCATAACTGAGCACTGGTAAACCAGGTGACGTACCCTTGACAGAAATCTGCCTAAATTGGTATTGTGACATCACAACTCTGCACTGGCCACCCAGGTGACAGACCCTTGTCTGTGAACTGTCAAAGGGGGCATTGTGACATCATAACTCTGCACTCGTCAGCCAGGTGACAGACCCTTGTCTTTGATCTGTCTAAGGGGGCATTGTCACATCATAACTCTGCACGGGGCACCCAGGTGACAGATCCTTGTCTGTGACCTGCCTAAGGGGGCATTGTGACATCATAACTCTGCTCGAGTCACCCATGTGACAGGCCCTTGAATGTGATCTGCCAAAGGGGGCATTGTGACATCATAACTCTGCTTTGGTCACCCAGGTGACAGACCCTTCTCTGGATCTGCCTAAGGGGGCATTGTGACATCATAAGTCTGCACTGGGCACCCATGTGACAGGCCTTTCTCTGTGATCTGCCTAAGGGGGAATTGTGACTTCATAACTCTGCACTCGTCACCCAGGTGAGAGACCCTTGTCTGTGATCTGCTAGGGGGGCATTGTGACATTATAACCCTGCACTGCTCACCCTGGTGACAGACCCTTGTCTGTTATCTGCCTAAGGGGGCATTGTGACATCATAACACTGCATTGGTCACGAAGGTGACAGACCATTGTCTGTGATCTGCCTAAGGGGGCGTTGTCACATCATAAATCTACACTGGTCACCCAGGTGACAGATCCTTGTCTGTGATCTGCCTAAGGGGGCATTGTGACATCATAATTCCGCACTGGTCACCCAAGTGACAGGCCATTGTATGTGATATGCCTATGGGGGCATTGTGACATCATAACTCTGCTCGTGTCACCCAGGTGACAGATCCTTGTCTTTGATCTGCCTAAGGGGGCATAGTGACATCATAACTCGGCACTGGTCAACCAGCTGACAGACCCTTGTGTTTGATCTGTCTAAGGAGGCATTGTTACATCATATATCTGCAGGGGGCACTCAGGTGACAAACTCTTGTCTGTGATCTGTCTAAGGGGGCATTGTGACATCATAACTCTGCTCGAGTCACGCATGTGACAGGCCCTTGAATGTGATCTGCCTAAGGGGTCATTGTGACATCATAACTCTGCATTGGTCACCAAGGTGACTTACCCCTCTCTGTGATCTGCCTAAGGGGGCATTGTGACATCATAACTCTGCACTGGTCACCCAGGTGACAGGCCCCTGTCTGTGATCTGCCTAAGGGGGCATTGTGACATCATAACTCTGCTCTGGTCACCCAGGTGACAGACCCTGGTCTGTGAACTACCTAAGGGTGCATTGTGGCATTATAAATCTGCACTGGTCACCCAGATGACAGACCCTTGTCTTTGATCTGCCTAAGGGGGCATTGTGACATCATAACTCTGCATGCGTCTCCCAGGTGTCAGACCCTTGTCTGTGATATGCGTAAGGGGGCATTGTGACATCATATCTCAGCACGGGTCACCCAGGTGACAGACCCTTGTGTTTGATCTGCCTAAGGGTGCATTGTGACATCATAACTCTGCACGTGTCACCCATGTGACAGGCCCTTGAAAGTGATCTGCTTAAGGGGTCATTGTGACCTCATAACTCTGCACTGGTCACCCACGTTACAGACCCTTGTCTGTGATCTGCCTAAGGGGGCATGGTGACATCATAAGTCTACGCTGGGCACCGAGGTGGCAGGTCGTTGCCTGTGATTTGCCTAAGGGTCTTTGTGACTTCATAACTCTGCACTGGTCACCCAGGTGAAAGACCCTTGACTGCGATCTGCCTAAGGGGGCTTTGTGATATCATAACCCTGCACTGGACACCCAGGTGAGAGACCCTTGTCCGTAAACTGCCTAAGGGGTCATTGTGACCTCATAACTCTGCACTGGTCACCCACGTTACAGACCCTTGTCTGTGATCTGCCTAAGGGGGCATGGTGACATCATAAGTCTACGCTGGGCACCGAGGTGGCAGGTCGTTGCCTGTGATTTGCCTAAGGGTCTTTGTGACTTCATAACTCTGCACTGGTCACCCAGGTGAAAGACCCTTGACTGCGATCTGCCTAAGGGGGCTTTGTGATATCATAACCCTGCACTGGACACCCAGGTGAGAGACCCTTGTCCGTAAACTGCCTAAGGGGGCATTGTGACATCATAACTCTGCATTGGTCACCGAGGTGACAGACTCTTGTCTTTGATCTCCCTGTGTGGGTATTGTGACATCATAACTCTGCACTGGTCACCCAGGTGATAGGCCCATGTCTGTGATCTGCCTAAGGGGACATTGTGACATCATAACTCTGCACTGATCACCCAGTTGACAGGCCCTTGTCTGTGATCTCCCTAAGGTGGCATTGAGACTTCACAACTCTGCACTGGTCACCCAGGTGACAGGCCCTTGTCTGTGATCTGCCTAACGGGGCATTGTGACATCATAACTCTGCACTCGTCGCCCAGGTGACAGACCCTAGTCTGTGATCTGCCTAAGGGGGCATTGTGACATCATAACCCTCAACTGGTATCCCTTGAGACAGACCCTTCTCTTTTATCGGCCTAAGGGGCCATTGCGACATCATAACTCTGCCCGGGTCACCCAGGTGACATACCCTTGTCTGTGATCTGCCTAACTGGGCATTGTGTCATCATATCTCTACACTGGTCACCCAGGTGACAGACCCCTGTCTGTGATCTGCCTAACCGGGCATTGTGACATCATAACTCTGCACTGGTCACACAGGTGACAGACCCTTGTCTGTGATCGGCCTAAGGGGCATTGTGACATCATAACTCTGCACGGGTCACCCAGGTGACAGACCCTTGTCTGTAATCTGCTTAAGGGGGCAATATGACATCATAACTCTGTACAGGTCAACCAGCTGTCAGACCCTTGTCTGTGATCTGCCTGAGGGGGCATTGAGACATCATAACTCTGCACTGGTCACCCAGGTGACAGGCGCTTGTCTGTGATCTGCCTAAGTGGGCATTGTGACATCATAACTCTGCACTGGTCACCCAGGTGATAGGCCCATGTCTGTGATCTGCCTAAGGGGGCATTGTGACATCATACCTCTGCACTGATCAACCAGTTGACAGGCCCTTGTCTGTGATCTGCCTAAGGGGGTATAGTGACATCATAACTCTGCACTTGCAACCCAGGTGACAGGCCCTTCTATGTGAACTGCCTAAGGGTGCATTGTGACATCATTACTCTGCACTGGTCCCCCAGGTCACAGACCCCTGTCTGTGATCTGCCTAAAGGGGCATTGTGACAACCTAACTCTGCACTGGTCACCCAGGTGACAGGCCCTTGTCTGTGATCTGTCTAACGGGGCATTGTGAATTCATATCTCTGCACTGGTCACCCAAGTGACAGGCCCTTGTTTGTCATCTGCCTAAGGGGACATTGTGACATCATAACTCTGCACTGGTCACCCAGGTGACAGACCCTTGTCTGTGATCTGCCTAAGGGGGTATAGTGACATCGTAACTCTGCACGGGGTACCCAGGTGACAGATCCTTGTCTCTTATCTGCCTAAGGGGGCATTGTGACATCATAACTCTGCACGTGTCACCCACGTGACAGGCCCTTGAAAGTGATCAGCTTAAGGGGTCATTGTGTCATCATAACTCTGCACTGGGCACCCTTGTGACAGATCCTTGTCTGTGATCTGCCTAAGGGGGCATTGTGACATCATAAGTCTGCACTGGGCACCCAGGTGAGAGGCCGTTGTCTGTGATATGCCTACGGGGGCCTTGTGACTTCATAACTCTGCTCTGGTAACCCAGGTGAAAGACCCTTGTCTTTGATCTGCCTAAGGGGGCATTGTGACATCAAAACTCTGCAATGGTCACCCATGTGACAGACACTTTTCTGTGATCGGCCTAATGGGGTATTGTGACATCATAACTCTGCACTGGTCAGCCTGGTTACAGACCCTTTTCCACTATCTGCCTAAGGGGGCATTGTGATATCATAACTCTGCACTGGTTACCCAGGTGACCGACCCTTGTCTGTGATCTGCCTTAGGTTGGATTGTGACCTCATAAGTCGCCACTTGTCACCCAGGTGACAGACCCTTTTCTGTGATCTGCCTAAGGCGGCATTGTTGCCTCATAACTCTTCACTAGTCACCGAGGTGACAGACCCTTGTCTGTGATCTGCCTAAGAGGGCATTGTGACATCATAACTGTGCACTGGTAACCCAGGTGACGTACCCTTGACTGTGATCTGCCTAAGGTTGCATTGTGACATCAGAACCCTGCACTGGTGACTCAGGTGACAGACCCTTGTCTGTGATCTGCATAAGGGGGTTATTGTGACATCATAACTCTGCACGCGTCACCGAGATGACAGACCCTTGTCTGTGATCTGTCAAAGGGTGAATTGTGACATCATAATTCTGCACGGGTCACCCTGGTGACATACCCTTGTGTTTGATCTTCTTAACTGGTCATTGTGACATCGTATCTCTGCACTGGTCACCCAGGTGACAGACCATTGTCTGTGTTCTGCCTAAAGGGGCTTTGTGATATCATAATCCTGCACTGGACACCCAGGTGTGAGACCCTTGTCTGTAAACTATCTAAGGGGTCATTGTGACATTATAACTCTGCACTAGTCACGCAGGTGACAGACCCTTGTCTGTGATCTGCCTAAGGGGGCATTGTGACATCATAACTCTGCAGTTGGCACCCAGGTGACAGGCGCTTGTCTGTGATCAGCCTAAGTGGGCATTATGACATCATAACTCTGCATTTGGCACCCAGGTGACAGGCGCTTGTCTGTGATCAGCCTAAGTGGGCATTATGACATCATAACTCTACACGGGGCACCCAGGAGACAGACCCTTCTCTGTGATCTGCCTAAGAGGCCATTGTGACATCATAACTCTGCACGCATCTCCCAGGTGTCAGACCCTTGTCTGTGATATGAGTAAGGGGGCAATGTGACATCATATCTCAGCATGGGTCACCCAGGTGACAGACCCTTGTCTCTCATCTTCTTAAGTGCGCATTGTGACATCATAAATTTGCACTGGTCACACAGGTGACAGACCCTTGTCTGTGATCTGATTAAGGGGGCAATATGACGTTATAACTCTGTAGTGGTCACCCAGGTGTCAGACCCTTGTCTGTGATCTGCCTCAGGGGGCATTGTGACATCATAACACTGCACGGGTCACCCTGGTGTCAGACCCTTGCCTGTGATCTGCATGAGGGGGCATTGTGGCAACATAACTCTGCACTGGTCACACAGGTGACAGGCGCTTTTCTGTGATCTGCCTAAGTGGGCATTGTGACATCGTAACTCTGCACTGGTCACTCAGGTGACAGGCCCATGTCTGTGATCTGTCTAACGAGGCATTGTGACATCATAAGTTTGCACTGATCACCCAGTCGACAGGCCCTTGTCTGTTATCTGCCTAAGGGGGCATTGTGACATCATGATTCTCCAATGGTCACCCTGGTGACAGGTCCTTGTCTGTGATCTGCCTAAAGGGGCATTGTGACATCATAACTCTGCACTGGTCACCAAGGTGACAGACACTTGTCTGTGATCTGCCTAAGGGTGTATTGTGACATCATAACCCTGCACTGGTCATGCAGGTGACAGACGATTGTCTGTGATCTGCCTAAGTGGGCATTGTGACATAACTCTGCATTGGTCACCAAGGTGACAGACCATTGTCTGTGATCTACCTAAGGTGGCGTTGTGACATGATAAATCTGCACTGGTCACCCAGGTGACAGACCCTTGTCTGTGAACTGCCTAAGGGGGCATTGTGACATCATAACGCTGCACTGGTCTCTCAGGTGACAGACCCTTGTGTGTGATCTGCCTAAGGGGGCATTGTGACATCATAACTCCGCACGTGTCACCCACGTGACAGGCCCTTGAAAGTGATCTGCTTAAGGTGTCATTGTGACATCATAACTCTGCACTGGGCACCCTGGTGACAGATCCTTGTCTGTGATTTGCCTAAGGGGGCATTGTGGCATCATAAGGCTGCACTGGGCACCCAGGTGACACGCCGTTGTCTGTGATATGCCTAAGGGGGCCTTGTGACTTCATAACTCTGCACTGGTCACCCAGGTGAAAGACCCTTGTCCTTGATCTGCCTAAGGGGGCATTGTGACATCAAAACTCTGCAATGGTCACCCATGTGACAGACACTTTTCTGTGATCGGCCTAATGGGGTATTGTGACATCATAACTCTGCACTGGTCAGTCTGGTTACAGACCCTTGTCCACTATCTGCCTAAGGGGGCATTGTGATATCATAACTCTGCACTGGTTACCCAGGTGACTGACCCATGTCTGTGATCTGCCTAAGGGGGCATTGTATCCTCATAAGTCGCCACTCATCACCGAGGTGACAGACCCTTTGCTGTGATCTGCCTAAGGGGGCATTGTTGCATCATAACTCTTCACTAGTCACCGAGGTGACAGACCCTTGTCTGTGATCTGCCTAAGAGGGCATTGTGACATCATAACTGTGCACTGGTAACCCAGGTGACGTACCCTTGTCTGTGATGTGCCTAAGGGGGCATTGTGACATCATAACTGTGCACTGGTAACCCAGGTGACGTACCCTTGACTGTGATCTGCCTAAGGGGGCATTGTGACCTCATAAGTCGCCACTTCTCAAACAGAGGAGAGACCCTTGTCTGTGTTCTGCCTAAGGGGGCATTGTGACATCATAGCACTGCACGAGGCACCCAGGTGGCAGAACCTTCTCTGTGATCTGCCTAAGGGGCATTGCGACATAAAAACACTGCACGGGTCACCCATGTGACAGGCCCTTGAATGTGATCTGCCTAAGGGGGCATTGAGACATTATAACTCTGCACTGGTCACCCAGGTGAGAGACCCTTGTCTGTGATCAGCCTAAGGGGGCATTGAGACATTATAACTCTGCACTGGTCCCCAGGTGACAGACCCTTGTCTTTGATCTGCCTAAGGGGGCATTGTGACATCATAACTCTGCATTGGTCACTGAGGGGACAGACCCTTGTCTTTGATCTGCCTAAGTGGGCATTGTGACAACATAACTCTGCACTGGTCACCCAGGAGGCAGACCCCTGTTGGTGATCCGTATAAGGGGGCATTTTGACATCATATCTCTGCACGCGTCTCCCAGGTGTCAGACCCTTCTCTGTGATATGCTTAAGGGAGCATTGTGACATCATATCTCAGCACGGGTCACACAGGTGACAGACCTTTGTCTCTCATCTGCCTAAGTGTGCATTGTGACATCATAACTTTGCACTGGTCACACAGGTGACAGACCATTGTCTGTGATCTGCCTAAGGGGGCATTGTGACATCATAACTCTGCACTGGTCACCCAGGTGAGAGACCCTTGTCTGTGTTCTGCCTAAGGGGGCATTGTGACATCATAACACTGCACTGGTCACCCAGGTGACAGACCATTGTCTGTGATCTGCCTAATGGGGCATTGTGATATCATAACCCTGCACTGGACACGCAGGTGAGAGACCCTTGACTGTAAACGGCCTAAGGGGGCATTGTGACATTATAAGTCTGCACTAGTCACGCAGGTGACAGAGCCTTGTCTGTGATCTGCCTAAGTGGGCATTGTGACATCATAACCCTGCACTGGTCACCCAGGTTACAGACCCTTGTCTGTGATCTGCCTAAGTGGGCATTGTGACATCATAACACTGCACGAGGCACCCAGGTGGCAGAACCTTGTCTGTGATCTGCCTACGGGGGCGTTGTGACATCAAAACACTGCACGGGTCACCCATGTGACAGGCCCTTGAATGTGATCTGCCTAACGGGGCATTGAGACATTATAACTCTGCACTGGTCCCCAGGTGACAGACCCTTGTCTTTGATCTGCCTAAGGGGGCATTGTGACATCAAAACTCTGCATTGGTCACCGAGGGGACAGACCCTTGTCTTTGATCTGCCTAAGTGGGCATTGTGACAACATAACTCTACACTGGTCACCCAGGAGGCAGACCCCTGTTTCTGATCTGCCTAAGGGGGCATTTTGACATCATATCTCTGCACGCGTCTCCCAGGTGTCAGACCCTTCTCTGTGATATGCGTAAGGGGGCATTATGACATCATATCTCAGCACGGGTCACCCAGGTGACAGACCCTTGTCTGTGATCTGCTTAAGGGGGCAATATGACATCATAACTCTGCACGGGTCACCCAGGTGACAGAACCTTGTCTGTGATCTGCTTAATGGGGCAATATGACATCATAACTCTGTACTGGTCACCCAGGTGTCAGACCCTTGTCTGTGATCTGCCGGAGGGGGCATTGTGGCATCATAACTCTGCACTGGTCACACAGGTGACAGGCGCTTGTCTGTGATCCGCCTAAGTGATCATTGTGACATCATAACACTGCACTAGTCACCCAGGTGATAGGCCCATGTCTGTGATCTGCCTAAGTGGGCATTGTGACATCATAACTCTGCAATGGTCACCCAGGTGACAGACCCTTTTCTGTGTTCGGCCTAATGTGGTATTGTGATATCATAACTCTGCACTGGTCAGCCTGGTTACAGACCCTTGTCCACTATCTGCCTAAGGGGGCATTGTGACATCATAACTCTGCACTGGTTACCCAGGTGACCGACCCTTGTATGTGATCTGCCTAAGGGGGCATTGTGACCTCATAACTCGCCACTCATCGCCTATGTGACAGAACCTTTTCTGTGATCTGCCTAAGGGGGCATTGTTTTATCATAACTCTTCACTAGTCACCGAGGTGACAGACCATTGTCTGTGATCTGCCTAAGGGGGCATTGTTGCATCGTATCTGTGCACTGGTAACCCAGCTGAACTACCCTTGTCTGTGACGTGCCTAAGGGGGCATTGTGACATCGTAACTGAGCACTGGTAACCCAGGTGACGTACCCTTGACTGCGATCTGCCTAAGGAGGTATTGTGAGATCACAACTCTGCACTGGTCACCCATGTGAGAGACCCTTGTCTGTGAACTGCCTAAGGGGGCATTGTGACATCATAACTCTGCACTGGTCACCCAGGTGAGAGACCATTGTCTGTGATCTGCCTAAGGGGGCATTGTGACACCATAACTCTGCACTGGTCATCGCAGTTACAGACCGTTATGCATGATCTGCCTAAGGGGGCATTGTGACATCATAACTCTGCACTGGTCACCCAGGTGACAGACCCTGGTCTGTGATCTGCCTAAGCGGCATTGTGACATCATAACTCTGCACTGGTCACCCAGGTGACAGACCCTTGACTGTGAACTGCCTAAGGGGGCATTGTGACATCATACCTCTGCACTGGTCACCCAGGTGACAGACCCTTGCCTTTGATCTGCCTAAGGGACATTGTGACATCATAACTCTTCACGGCGTACCGAGGTGACAGACCCTTGTCTGTTATCTGCCTAAGAGGTCATAGTGACATCATAACTCTGCACGTGTCACCCACGTGACAGGCCCTTGAAAGTGATCTGCTGAAGGGGTCATTTTGACATCATAACTCTGCACTGGTCACCCAGGTGACAGACCCTTGTCTGTCATCTGCCTAAGGGGGCATTGTGACATCATAAGTCTGCACTGGGCACCCAGGTGACAGACCCTTGTCTGTGATATGCCTAAGGAGGCATTGTGACTTCATATCTCTGCACTGGTCAAACAGGTGAAAGACCCCTGTCTGTCATCCGCCTAAGGGGGCATTGTGACATCATAACACTGCAATGGTCTGCCAGGTGACAGACCCCTTTCTGTGATCGGCCTATTGGGGTATTGTGACATCATAACTCTGCACTGGTCAGCCTGGTTACAGACACTTGTCCACTATCTGCCTAAGTGTACATTGTGACATCATAACTCTGCACTGGTTACCCAGGTTACCGACGCTTGTCTGTGATCTGCCTAAGGGGGCGTTATGACCTCATAACTCACCACTCGTCACCCAGGTCGTAGACCCTTGTCTGTGATCTCCCTAAGTGGGCATTGTGACATCATAACTCTGCAATGGTCACCCAGGTGACAGACCCTTTTCTGTGTTCGGCCTAATGTGGTATTGTGATATCATAACTCTGCACTGGTCAGCCTGGTTACAGACCCTTGTCCACTATCTGCCTAAGGGGGCATTGTGACATCATAACTCTGCACTGGTTACCCAGGTGACCGACCCTTGTATGTGATCTGCCTAAGGGGGCATTGTGACCTCATAACTCGCCACTCATCACCCATGTGACAGACCCTTTTCTGTGATCTGCCTAAGGGGGCATTGTTTTATCATAACTCTTCACTAGTCACCGAGGTGACAGACCATTGTCTGTGATCTGCCTAAGGGGGCATTGTTGCATCGTATCTGTGCACTGGTAACCCAGGTGAACTACCCTTGTCTGTGACGTGCCTAAGGGGGCATTGTGACATCGTAAATGAGCACTGGTAACCCAGGTGACGTACCCTTGACTGTGATCTGCCTAAGGTGGTATTGTGAGATCACAACTCTGCACTGGTCACCCATGTGAGAGACCCTTGTCTGTGAACTGCCTAAGGGGGCATTGTGACATCATAACTCTGCACTGGTCACCCAGGTGAGAGACCATTGTCTGTGATCTGCCTAAGAGGGCATTGTGACACCATAACTCTGCACTGGTCATCGCAGTTACAGACCGTTATGCATGATCTGCCTAAGGGGGCATTGTGACATCATAACTCTGCACTGGTCACCCAGGTGACAGACCCTGGTCTGTGATCTGCCTAAGCGGCATTGTGACATCATAACTCTGCACTGGTCACCCAGGTGACAGACCCTGGTCTGTGATCTGCCTAAGCGGCATTGTGACATCATAACTCTGCACTGGTCACCCAGGTGACAGACCCTTGACTGTGAACTGCCTAAGGGGGCATTGTGACATCATACCTCTGCACTGGTCACCCAGGTGACAGACCCTTGCCTTTGATCTGCCTAAGGGACATTGTGACATCATAACTCTGCACGGCGTACCGAGGTGACAGACCCTTGTCTGTTATCTGCCTAAGAGGTCATAGTGACATCATAACTCTTCACGTGTCACCCACGTGACAGGCCCTTGAAAATGATCTGCTGAAGGGGTCATTGTGACATCATAACTCTGCACTGGTCACCCAGGTGACAGACCCTTGTCTGTCATCTGCCTAAGGGGGCATTGTGACATCATAAGTCTGCACTGGGCACCCAGGTGACAGGCCGTTGTCTGTGATATGCCTAAGGAGGCATTGTGACTTCATATCTCTGCACTGGTCAAACAGGTGAAAGACCCCTGTCTGTCATCCGCCTAAGGGGGCATTGTGACATCATAACACTGCAATGGTCAGCCAGGTGACAGACCCCTTTCTGTGATCGGCCTATTGGGGTATTGTGACATCATAACTCTGCACTGGTCAGCCTGGTTACAGACACTTGTCCACTATCTGCCTAAGTGTACATTGTGACATCATAACTCTGCACTGGTTACCCAGGTTACCGACGCTTGTCTGTGATCTGCCTAAGGGGGAGTTATGACCTCATAACTCACCACTCGTCACCCAGGTCGTAGACCCTTGTCTGTGATCTGCCTAAGGGGGCATTGTGACATCATAACTATGCACTGGTCACCCAGGTGACAGACCCTTGTCTGTGATCTGCCTAAGGGGTCATTGTGACATCATAACTCTACACTGGTCAGCCAGGTGTAACAACCATGCATGTGATCTGCCTAAGTGGGCATTGTGACACCATAAATCTGCACGGATCACCCTGGTGACAGACTCTTGTGTTTGATCTGCTTAAGTAGACATTGTGACATCATAACTCTGCACTGAGACCCCAGGTGACAGGCCCTTGTCTGTGATCTGCCTAAGGGGGCATTGTGACATCATAACTCGGCAGTGGTCACCCAGGTGACAGACCCTTGTCTGTGATCTGCCTATTCGGGCACTGTGACATCGTAACTCTGCACTGTTCACCCTGGTGACAGACCTTTGACCGTCATCTGCCTAACGCGGAATTGTGACATCATAATTCTGCACTTGTCACTCAGGTGACAGACCCACTTCTGTGATCTGCCTAAGGGGTCATTGTGACATCTAAACTCTGCAGTGGTCACCCAGGTGACAGACCCTGGTCAGTGATCTGCCTAAGGGGGCATTGTGACATCATAACTCTGCACTGGTCACCCAGGTGACAGACCCTTGTCTGTGATCTCCCTAAGGTGGCATTGTGACATCATAACTGTGCACTGGTCACCCAGGTGACAGACGCTTGTCTGTGATCTGCCTAACTGGGGCATTCTGACATTATAACTCTGCACTGGGCACCCAGGTGACAGACCCTTGTCTGTGATCTGACTAAGGGGTCATTGTGACATCATTACAGTGCACTGGTCATCGTGGTGACAGACACTTTTCTGTGATCTGCCTAAGGGGTCATTGTGACTTCATAACTCTGCACGGGTCACACTGGTTACAGACCATTGTCTTTGGTCTGCTTAACTGGGCACTGTGACATGATATCTCTGCACTGGTAACCCAGGTGACAGACCCTGGTCTTGATCTGCCTAAAGGGGCATTGTGACATCATAACTCTGCACTGGTCACCCTGGTGACATACCCTTGCCTTTGATCTACTTAAGTGGTCATTGTGACATCATAACTGCACTTGTCACCCAGGTGGCAGACCCTGGTCTTTGATCTGCCTAAAGGGGCATTGTGACATCATAACTCTGCACTGGTCAGCCAGGTGACAGACCATTTGTCTGTAATCTGCCTAAGGGGTCATTGTGACATCATAACTATGCAATTGTCACTCAGGTAGCAGACCCTTGACTGTGATCTGCTTAATGGGGCATTGTGACATCATATCTCTACACTGGGCACCAGGTAACAGACCCTTGTCTGTGATTTGCCTAAGGGGGCATTGTGACATCATTACTCTGCCGTGGTCACCAAGGTGACCGACCATTTTCTTTGATATGCCTAAGGAGGCATAGTGACATCATAATTCTGCACTGGTCACCCAGGTGACAGACCCTTGTCTGTGAACTGCTTAAGGGGGCATTGTGACATCATAACTCTGCACTGGTCACCCACGTGATATACCCTTGTCTTTGATCTGCCTAAGGGGGAATTGTGACATCATAACCCTGCACGGGGCACCCAGGTGACATACCCCTGTCTGTGATCTGCCTAAACAGGCATTGTGACATCATAAGTCTGCACTGCGCAGCCAGGTGACAGGCCCTTGACTGTGATCTGCATAAGTGGTAATTGTGACATCATAACTCTCCACTCGTCACCCAGGTGACAGACCCTTGACTGTGAACTGGCTAAAGGGGCATTGAGACATCGTAACTCTGCACTTGTCACCCTGGTGACAGACCCTTGTACGTTATCTGCCTAAGGGGGCATTGTGACATCATAACTCTGCACTGGTCATCGTGGTGACAGACCCTTGTCTGTGATCTGCCTCAGGGGTCATTGTGACATCTAAACTCTGCACTTGTCACCCTGGTGACAGACCCTTGTCAGTCATCTGCCTAAGGGGGCGTTGTGACATCATAACTCTGCACTGGTCACCCAGGTGACAGACCCTTGTCTGTGATCTGCCTAAGGGGGCATTGTGACATCATAACACTGCACTTGTTATCGTGGTGACAGACCCTTGTCTGTGATCTGCCTAAGGGGGCATTGTGACTTCATAACTCTGCACGGGTGACAATGGTTACAGACCATTGTCTTTGATCTGCTTAAGTGGGCATTGTTACATCATAACTCTGCACTGGTAACTCAGGTGACAGACCGACGTCTTTGATCTGCCTAAAGGGGCATTGTGACATCATAACCCCTCACTGTTCACCCAGGTGAGAGACCATTTTTCTGTGATCTGCCTAAGGGGTCATTGTGTCATCATAACTCTGCACTAGTCACCCTGGTGACAGACCCTTGATTGTGATCTGCCTAAGGGGTCATTGTGATGTCATAACTATGCAATGGTCACGCAGGTGGCAGACCCTTGTCTGTGATCTGCTTAATGGGACATTGTGACATCATAACTCTACACTGGGCATCCAGGTGACAGACCCTTGTCTGTGATTAGCCTAAGGGGGCATTGTGACATCATTACTCTGCACTGGTCACGAAGGTGACAGAATATTTTCTGTGATATGCCTAAGGAGACATTGTGACATCATAAATCTGCGCTGGTCACCCAGGTGACAGAACCTTGTCTGTGAACTGCTTAAGGGGGCATTGTGACATCATAACTCTGCATTGGTCACCCAGGTGACAGACACTTGTCTGTGATCTGCCTAAGGGGTCATTGTGACATCACAAAACTGCAATGGTCACCCAGGTGGCAGACCGTTGTCTGTCATCTGCTTAATGGGACATTGAGACATCATAACTGTACACCGGGAACCCAGGTGACAGACCCTTGTCTATGATCTGACTAAGGGGGCATTGTGACATCATAACTCTGCACTGGTCACCAAGGTGACAGACCGTTGTCTGTGATATGCCTAAGGAGGTATTGTGACATCATAACTCTGCACTTGTCACCCAGGTGACAGACTCTTGTCTGTGATCTGCCTAAGGGGGCATGGTGACATCATAAATCTCCACTGGTCACCCAGGTGACAGACTCTTGTCTGTGATCTGCCTAAGGGGTCGTTGTGACATCATAACTATGCAATGGTCACCAAGGTGGCAGACCGTTGTCTTTGATCTGCTTAATGGGGCATTGTGACATCATAACTCTACACTGGCCACTCAGGTGACAGACCCTTGTCTGTGATTTGCCTAAGGGGTAATTGTGACATCATTACTCTGCACTGGTCACCAAGGTGACAGACCATTTTCTGTGATATGCCTAAGGAGGCATTGTGACATCATAATTCTGCCCTGGTCACCCAGGTGACAGACCCTTGTCTGTGAACTGTGTAAGGGGGCATTGTGACATCATAACTCTGCAGTGGTCACCCAGGTGACAGACCCTTGTCTGTGATCTGCCTAAGGGGGCATTGTGACATCATAACTCTCCACTGGTCACCCATTTGACAGACCCTTGTCTGTGATCTGCCTAATGGGGCATTGTGACATCATAAGCCTGCGTTGCTCACTCAGGTGACAGACCCTTGTCTGTGATCTGTCTATGGGGGCGCTGTTGCATATTAACACTGCTATGGTCCCTGTGGTGACAGACTCTTGTCTGTGATCTGCCTAAGGGGGCATTGTGACATTATAAAGCTGCACGGGTACCCCAGGTGACAGACTCTTGTCTGTGATCTGCTAAGGGGGCATTGTGACATCATAACTCTGCATGGGTCACCCATGTGACATACCCTTGTCTGTGATCTGCCTAAAGGGGCATTGTGACATCATAACTCTGCACGGGTCACGTAGGTGGCAGACCATTGTCTGTGAACTGCCTAAGGGGGCATTCTGACATCATAACACTGCAAGGGGCACCCAGGTGACATACCCCTGTCTGTGATCTGCCTAAGCGGGCATTGTGACATCATAAGTCTGCACAGGCCACCCAGGTGACAGGCCCTTGACTGTGATCTGCCTAAGTTTGAATTGTGACATCATAACTCTCCACTCGTCACCCAGGTGACAGACACTTGTCTGTAAACTGGCTAACGGGGCATTGTGACATCATAACTCTGAACTGGTCACCCTGGTGACAGACCCTTGTCTGTTATCTGCCTAAGGGAGCATTGTGACATCATAACCCTGCACTGGTCACCCAGATGACAGACCCTTGTCTGTGATCTGCCTAAGGGGTCATAGTGACATCTTAGCTCTGCACTGGTCACCCACGTGACAGACCCCTGTCTGTGATGTGTCTAAGGTGGCATTTTGACATTATAACTCTGTACTGGTCTCCCAGATGACAGACCCTCGTCTGTGAACTGCCTAAGGGGGCATTGTGACATCATAAATCTGCACTGGTCACCCAGGTGACAGATCATTGTCTGTGATCTGCCTAAGGGGGCATTGTGACTTCACAAGTGTGTGCTGGTCACCCAGGTGAAGGACCCTTGTCTGTGATCTGCCTAAGGGGGCATTGTGACATCACAACTCTGCACTGGTCCCCCAGGTGACAGACCCTTGTCTGTGATCTGCCTAAGGGTGCATTTTTACGTCATAAATCTGCACTCGTCACCCAGGTGACAGACCCTTGTCTGTAAACTGCTTAAAGGGGTATTGTGACATCATAACTCGGCACTGGTCACTGTGGTGACAGACCCTTGTCTGTGATCTGGCTAATGAGGCATTGTCACATCATAACTCTGCACAGGTCACCGTGGTGACAGACCCTTGTTTGTCATCTGCCTAAGGGGGCATTGTGACATCATAACTCTGCACTGGTCACCCAGGTGACAGGCCCTTGTCTGTGATCTGCCTATGGGGGCACTGTGACATCATAATTCTGCACTGGTCACCCTGGTGACAGAGCCATATCTGTCATATGCCTCAGGGGGCATTGTGACTTTATAATTCTGCACTGGTCATACAGGTGACAGACCCTTGTCTGTGATCTGCCTAAGGTGTGATTGTGACATCGTAACTACCCACTGGTCACCCAGTGACAGACCCTTGTCTGTCATCTGCCTAAGGGGCCATTATGAAATCATAACCCTGTACTGGTCACCCAGGTGACAGACCCCTGTCTGTGATCTCCCTGAGGGGGCATTGTGACTTCATAGCTCTGCACTGGTCACCTTGGTGACAGACCCTTGTCTGTGATCTGCCTAAGGGTGCATTGTGACATCATAACTATGCACTGGTCACCCAGGTGACAGACCCTTTTCTGTGATCTGCCTACGGGGTCATTGTGACATCATAACTCTGCACTGGTCAGTCAGGTGTAACACCCTTGTGTGTGATCTGCCTAA
Source organism: Gorilla gorilla gorilla (assembly GCF_029281585.2). Classification (NCBI taxonomy): domain Eukaryota; kingdom Metazoa; phylum Chordata; class Mammalia; order Primates; family Hominidae; genus Gorilla; species Gorilla gorilla. The sequence continues at coordinate 30,513,818 of NC_073241.2, read as the reverse complement.
GTGGGCATTGTGACATCATAAATCTACACTGGTCACCCAGGTGACAAACCCATGTCTGTGATCAGCCTAAGGGGGCATTGTGACATCATAACTCTGCACGGGTCACCCAGGTGACAGACCCTGGTCTTTGATCTGCTTAAGTGGGCATTGTGACATCATAGCTCTGCACTGAGACAACAAGTGACGTGCCCTTGTCTGTGATCTACCTAAGGGGGCATTGTGACATCATAACTCTCCACTCGTCACCCAGGTGACATGCCCTTGACTGTGATGAGGATGAGGGGGCATTGTGACATTATAACTCTGCACTGGGCACCCAGGTGACATGCTCATATCTGTGATCTGACTAAGGGGGCATTGTGACATCATAATCCTGCACTGGGCACCCAGGTGACAGGCCCTTGTCTGTGATCTGCCTAAGGGGTCATAGTGACATCTTAGCTCTGCACTGGTCACCCACGTGACAGACCCCTGTCTGTGATGTGTCTAAGGTGGCATTTTGACATTATAACTCTGCACTGGTCTCCCAGGTGACAGACCCTTGTCTGTGAACTGCCTAAGGGGGCATTGTGACATCATAAATCTGCACTGGTCACCCAGGTGACAGATCATTGTCTGTGATCTGCCTAAGGGGGCATTGTGACTTCACAAGTGTGTGCTGGTCACCCAGGTGAAGGACCCTTGTCTGTGATCTGCCTAAGGGGGCATTGTGACATCACAACTCTGCACTGGTCCCCCAGGTGACAGACCCTTGTCTGTGATCTGCCTAAGGGTGCATTTTTACGTCATAAATCTGCACTGGTCACCCAGGTGACAGACTCTTGTCTGTAAACTGCCTAAAGGGGTATTGTGACATCATAACTCGGCACTGGTCACTGTGGTGACAGACCCTTGCCTGTGATCTGGCTAATGAGGCATTGTCACATCATAACTCTGCACAGGTCACCGTGGTGACAGACCCTTGTTTGTCATCTGCCTAAGGGGGCATTGTGACATCATAACTCTGCACTGGTCACCCAGGTGACAGGCCCTTGTCTGTGATCTGCCTATGGGGGCACTGTGACATCATAATTCTGCACTGGTCACCCTGGTGACAGAGCCATATCTGTCATATGCCTCAGGGGGCATTGTGACCTTATAATTCTGCACTGGTCATACAGGTGACAGACGCTTGTCTGTGATCTGCCTAAGGTGTGATTGTGACATCGTAACTACCCACTGGTCACCCAGTGACAGACCCTTGTCTGTCATCTGCCTAAGGGGCCATTATGAAATCATAACCCTGTACTGGTCACCCAGGTGACAGACCCCTGTCTGTGATCTCCCTGAGGGCGCATTGTGACTTCATAGCTCTGCACTGGTCACCTTGGTGACAGACCCTTGTCTGTGATCTGCCTAAGGGTGCATTGTAACATCATAACTATGCACTGGTCACCCAGGTGACAGACCCTTTTCTGTGATCTGCCTACGGGGTCATTGTTACATCATAACTCTGCACTGGTCAGTCAGGTGTAACACCCTTGTGTGTGATCTGCCTAAGTGGGCATTGTGACATCATAAATCTACACTGGTCACCCAGGTGACAAACCCATGTCTGTGATCAGCCTAAGGGGGCATTGTGACATCATAACTCTGCACGGGTCACCCAGGTGACAGACCCTGGTCTTTGATCTGCTTAAGTGGGCATTGTGACATCATAGCTCTGCACTGAGACAACAAGTGACGTGCCCTTGTCTGTGATCTACCTAAGGGGGCATTGTGACATCATAACTCAGCACTGGGCACCCAGGTGACATGCCCTTGACTGTGATGAGGATGAGGGGGCATTGTGACATTATAACTCTGCACTGGGCACCCAGGTGACATGCCCTTGACTGTGATGAGGATGAGGGGGCATTGTGACATTATAACTCTGCACTGGGCACCCAGGTGACATGCCCATATCTGTGATCTGACTAAGGGGGCATTGTGACATCATAATCCTGCACTGGGCACCCAGGTGACAGGCCCTTGTCTGTGATCTGCCAAAGGGGGCATTGTGACATCATAACTCAGCACGGGTCACCCAGGTGACAGGTCCTTGTCTGTGATCTGCCTAAGGGGGCATTGTGACATCATAACACGGCACGGGTCACCCAGGTGACAGACCCTTGTATGTGATCTGCCTAAGGGGGCATGGTGACATCATAACTCTACACTGGTCACCGTGGTGACAGACACTTGTCTGTGATCTGCCTAAGGGGCCTCTGTGACATCATAACTCTGCACTGGTCACCCACATGACAGACACTTGTCTGTGATCTGCCTAATGGGGCATTGTGACATCATAATTTTGCACTGGTCAAACAGGTGACAGACCCTTGTCTTTGATCTGCCTAAGTGTGCAATGTGACATCATAACTCCGCACTGGTCACCCAGGAGGTAGACCCTCGTCTTTGATCTGCTTAAGGGGGTATTGTGACACCATAACACTGAACTGTTCACCCAGGTGACAGACGCTTTTCTGTGATCTGCCTAAGGGGGCATTGTGACATCATAACACTGTACTGGTCATCGTGGTGACAGACACCTGTCTGTGATCTGCCTAAGGGGGCATTGTGTCTTCATAATTATGCACGGGTCACCCTGGTTACAGACCATTGTCTTTGATCTGCTTAAGTGTGCATGGTGACACCATAACTGTGCACTGGTAACCCAGGCGACAGACCCTGGTCTTTGATCTGCCTAAAGGAGCATTGTGACATCACAACTCTGCACTGGTCACCCAGGTGACAGACCATTTGTCTGTGATCTGCCTAAGGGGGCATTGTGACATCACAACTCTGCACTGGTCCCCCAGGTGACAGACCCTTGTCTGTGATCTGCCTAAGGGTGCATTTTTACATCATAAATCTGCACTGGTCACCCAGGTGACAGACCCTTCTCTGTAAACTGCCTAAAGGGGTATTGTGACATCATAACTCGGCACTGGTCACTGTGGTGACAGACCCATGTCTGTGATCTGGCTAATGAGGTATTGTCACATCATAACTCTGCACAGGTCACCGTGGTGACAGACCCTTGTTTGTCATCTGCCTAAGGAGGCATTGTGACATCATAACTCTGCACTGGGCACCCAGGTGACAGACCCTTGTCTGTGATCTGACTAAGGGGTCATTGTGACATCATAACTCTGCATTGGTCACCCAGGCGACAGACACTTGTCTGTGATCTGCCTAAGGGGTCATTGTGACATCACAAAACTGCAACGGTCACCCAGGTGGCAGACCGTTGTCTGTCATCTGCTTAATGGGACATTGAGACATCATAACTGTACACCGGGAACCCAGGTGACAGACCCTTGTCTATGATCTGACTAAGGGGGCATTGTGACATCATAACTCTGCACTGGTCACCAAGGTGACAGACCGTTGTCTGTGATATGCCTAAGGAGGTATTGTGACATCATAACTCTGCACTTGTCACCCAGGTGACAGACTCTTGTCTGTGATCTGCCTAAGGGGGCATGGTGACATCATAAATCTCCACTGGTCACCCAGGTGACAGACTCTTGTCTGTGATCTGCCTAAGGGGTCGTTGTGACATCATAACTATGCAATGGTCAACAAGGTGGCAGACCGTTGTCTGTGATCTGCTTAATGGGGCATTGTGACATCATAACTCTACACTGGGCACTCAGGTGACAGACCCTTGTCTGTGATTTGCCTAAGGGGTAATTGTGACATCATTACTCTGCACTGGTCACCAAGGTGACAGACCATTTTCTGTGATATGCCTAAGGAGGCATTGTGACATCATAATTCTGCCCTGGTCACCCAGGTGACAGACCCTTGTCTGTGAACTGCGTAAGGGGGCATTGTGACATCATAACTCTGCAGTGGTCACCCAGGTGACAGACCCTTGTCTGTGATCTGCCTAACGGGGCATTGTGACATCATAACTCTCCACTGGTCACCCATTTGACAGACCCTTGTCTGTGATCTGCCTAAGGGGGCATTGTGACATCATAAGCCTGCGTTGCTCACTCAGGTGACAGACCCTTGTCTGTGATCTGTCTATGGGGGCGTTGTTGCATATTAACACTGCTATGGTCCCTGTGGTGACAGACTCTTGTCTGTGATCTGCCTAAGGGGGCATTGTGACATTATAAAGCTGCACGGGTACCCCAGGTGACAGACTCTTGTCTGTGATCTGCTAAGGGGGCATTGTGACATCATAACTCTGCATGGGTCACCCATGTGACATACCCTTGTCTGTGATCTGCCTAAAGGGGCATTGTGACATCATAACTCTGCACGGGTCACGTAGGTGGCAGACCATTGCCTGTGAACTGCCTAAGGGGGCATTCTGACATCATAACACTGCAAGGGGCACCCAGGTGACATACCCCTGTCTGTGATCTGCCTAAGCGGGCATTGTGACATCATAAGTCTGCACAGGCCACCCAGGTGACAGGCCCTTGACTGTGATCTGCCTAAGTTTGAATTGTGACATCATAACTCTCCACTCGTCACCCAGGTGACAGACACTTGTCTGTAAACTGGCTAACGGGGCATTGTGACATCATAACTCTGAACTGGTCACCCTGGTGACAGACCCTTGTCTGTTATCTGCCTAAGGGAGCATTGTGACATCATAACCCTGCACTGGTCACCCAGATGACAGACCCTTGTCTGTGATCTGCCTAAGGGGTCATAGTGACATCTTAGCTCTGCACTGGTCACCCACGTGACAGACCCCTGTCTGTGATGTGTCTAAGGTGGCATTTTGACATTATAACTCTGCACTGGTCTCCCAGGTGACAGACCCTTGTCTGTGAACTGCCTAAGGGGGCATTGTGACATCATAAATCTGCACTGGTCACCCAGGTGACAGATCATTGTCTGTGATCTGCCTAAGGGGGCATTGTGACTTCACAAGTGTGTGCTGGTCACCCAGGTGAAGGACCCTTGTCTGTGATCTGCCTAAGGGGGCATTGTGACATCACAACTCTGCACTGGTCCCCCAGGTGACAGACCCTTGTCTGTGATCTGCCTAAGTGTGCATTTTTACGTCATAAATCTGCACTGGTCACCCAGGTGACAGACCCTTGTCTGTAAACTGCCTAAAGGGGTATTGTGACATCATAACTCGGCACTGGTCACTGTGGTGACAGACCCTTGTCTGTGATCTGGCTAATGAGGCATTGTCACATCATAACTCTGCACAGGTCACCGTGGTGACAGACCCTTGTTTGTCATCTGCCTAAGGGGGCATTGTGACATCATAACTCTGCACTGGTCACCCAGGTGACAGGCCCTTGTCTGTGATCTGCCTATGGGGGCACTGTGACATCATAATTCTGCACTGGTCACCCTGGTGACAGAGCCATATCTGTCATATGCCTCAGGGGGCATTGTGACCTTATAATTCTGCACTGGTCATACAGGTGACAGACCCTTGTCTGTGATCTGCCTAAGGTGTGATTGTGACATCGTAACTACCCACTGGTCACCCAGTGACAGACCCTTGTCTGTGACCTGCCTAAGGGGCCATTATGAAATCATAACCCTGTACTGGTCACCCAGGTGACAGACCCCTGTCTGTGATCTCCCTGAGGGCGCATTGTGACTTCATAGCTCTGCACTGGTCACCTTGGTGACAGACCCTTGTCTGTGATCTGCCTAAGGGTGCATTGTGACATCATAACTATGCACTGGTCACCCAGGTGACAGACCCTTTTCTGTGATCTGCCTACGGGGTCATTGTGACATCATAACTCTGCACTGGTCAGTCAGGTGTAACACCCTTGTGTGTGATCTGCCTAAGTGGGCATTGTGACATCATAAATCTACACTGGTCACCCAGGTGACAAACCCATGTCTGTGATCAGCCTAAGGGGGCATTGTGACATCATAACTCTGCACGGGTCACCCAGGTGACAGACCCTGGTCTCTGATCTGCTTAAGTGGGCATTGTGACATCATAGCTCTGCACTGAGACAACAAGTGACGTGCCCTTGTCTGTGATCTACCTAAGGGGGCATTGTGACATCATAACTCAGCACTGGGCACCCAGGTGACATGCCCATATCTGTGATCTGACTAAGGGGGCATTGTGACATCATAATCCTGCACTGGGCACCCAGGTGACAGGCCCTTGTCTGTGATCTGCCGAAGGGGGCATTGTGACATCATAACTCAGCACGGGTCACCCAGGTGACAGGTCCTTGTCTGTGATCTGCCTAAGGGGGCATTGTGACATCATAACACGGCACGGGTCACCCAGGTGACAGACCCTTGTATGTGATCTGCCTAAGGGGGCATGGTGACATCATAACTCTACACGGGTCACCGTGGTGACAGACACTTGTCTGTGATCTGCCTAAGGGGCCTCTGTGACATCATAACTCTGCACTGGTCACCCACATGACAGACACTTGTCTGTGATCTGCCTAATGGGGCATTGTGACATCATAATTTTGCACTGGTCAAACAGGTGACAGACCCTTGTCTTTGATCTGCCTAAGTGTGCAATGTGACATCATAACTCCGCACTGGTCACCCAGGAGGTAGACCCTCGTCTTTGATCTGCTTAAGGGGGCGTTGTGACACCATAACACTGAACTGTTCACCCAGGTGACAGACGCTTTTCTGTGATCTGCCTAAGGGGGCATTGTGACATCATAACACTGTACTGGTCATCGAGGTGACAGACACCTGTCTGTGATCTGCCTAAGGGGGCATTGTGTCTTCATAATTATGCACGGGTCACCCTGGTTACAGACCATTGTCTTTGATCTGCTTAAGTGGGCATGGTGACACCATAACTGTGCACTGGTAACCCAGGCGACAGACCCTGGTCTTTGATCTGCCTAAAGGAGCATTGTGACATCACAACTCTGCACTGGTCACCCAGGTGACAGACCATTTGTCTGTGATCTGCCTAAGGGGGCATTGTGACATCACAACTCTGCACTGGACCCCAGGTGACAGACCCTTGTCTGTGATCTGCCTAAGGGTGCATTTTTACGTCATAAATCTGCACTGGTCACCCAGGTGACAGACCCTTGTCTGTAAACTGCCTAAAGGGGTATTGTGACATCATAACTCGGCACTGGTCACTGTGGTGACAGACCCTTGTCTGTGATCTGGCTAATGAGGCATTGTCACATCATAACTCTGCACAGGTCACCGTGGTGACAGACCCTTGTTTGTCATCTGCCTAAGGAGGCATTGTGACATCATAACTCTGCACTGGGCACCCAGGTGACAGACCCTTGTCTGTGATCTGACTAAGGGGTCATTGTGACATCATAACTCTGCATTGGTCACCCAGGCGACAGACACTTGTCTGTGATCTGCCTAAGGGGTCATTGTGACATCACAAAACTGCAATGGTCACCCAGGTGGCAGACCGTTGTCTGTCATCTGCTTAATGGGACATTGAGACATCATAACTGTACACCGGGAACCCAGGTGACAGACCCTTGTCTATGATCTGACTAAGGGGGCATTGTGACATCATAACTCTGCACTGGTCACCAAGGTGACAGACCGTTGTCTGTGATATGCCTAAGGAGGTATTGTGACATCATAACTCTGCACTTGTCACCCAGGTGACAGACTCTTGTCTGTGATCTGCCTAAGGGGGCATGGTGACATCATAAATCTCCACTGGTCACCCAGGTGACAGACTCTTGCCTGTTATCTGCCTAAGGGGTCGTTGTGACATCATAACAATGCAATGGTCACCAAGGTGGCAGACCGTTGTCTGTGATCTGCTTAATGGGGCATTGTGACATCATAACTCTACACTGGGCACTCAGGTGACAGACACTTGTCTGTGATTTGCCTAAGGGGTAATTGTGACATCATTACTCTGCACTGGTCACCAAGGTGACAGACCATTTTCTGTGATATGCCTAAGGAGGCATTGTGACATCATAATTCTGCCCTGGTCACCCAGGTGACAGACCCTTGTCTGTGAACTGCGTAAGGGGGCATTGTGACATCATAACTCTGCAGTGGTCACCCAGGTGACAGACCCTTGTCTGTGATCTGCCTAAGGGGGCATTGTGACATCATAACTCTCCACTGGTCACCCATTTGACAGACCCTTGTCTGTGATCTGCCTAAGGGGGCATTGTGACATCATAAGCCTGCGTTGCTCACTCAGGTGACAGACCCTTGTCTGTGATCTGTCTATGGGGGCGTTGTTGCATATTAACACTGCAATGGTCCCCGTGGTGACAGACTCTTGTCTGTGATCTGCCTACGGGGGCATTGTGACATTATAAAGCTGCACGGGTACCCCAGGTGACAGACTCTTGTCTGTGATCTGCTAAGGGGGCATTGTGACATCATAACTCTGCACGGGTCACCCATGTGACATACCCTTGTCTGTGATCTGCCTAAAGGGGCATTGTGACATCATAACTCTGCACGGGTCACGTAGGTGGCAGACCATTGTCTGTGAACTGCCTAAGGGGGCATTCTGACATCATAACACTGCAAGGGGCACCCAGGTGACATACCCCTGTCTGTGATCTGCCTAAGCGGGCATTGTGACATCATAAGTCTGCACAGGCCACCCAGGTGACAGGCCCTTGACTGTGATCTGCCTAAGTTTGAATTGTGACATCATAACTCTCCACTCGTCACCCAGGTGACAGACACTTGTCTGTAAACTGGCTAACGGGGCATTGTGACATCATAACTCTGAACTGGTCACCCTGGTGACAGACCCTTGTCTGTTATCTGCCTAAGGGAGCATTGTGACATCATAACCCTGCACTGGTCACCCAGATGACAGACCTTTGTCTGTGATCTGCCTAAGGGGTCATAGTGACATCTTAGCTCTGCACTGGTCACCCACGTGACAGACCCCTGTCTGTGATGTGTCTAAGGTGGCATTTTGACATTATAACTCTGCACTGGTCTCCCAGGTGACAGACCCTTGTCTGTGAACTGCCTAAGGGGGCATTGTGACATCATAAATCTGCACTGGTCACCCAGGTGACAGATCATTGTCTGTGATCTGCCTAAGGGGGCATTGTGACTTCACAAGTGTGTGCTGGTCACCCAGGTGAAGGACCCTTGTCTGTGATCTGCCTAAGGGGGCATTGTGACATCACAACTCTGCACTGGTCCCCCAGGTGACAGACCCTTGTCTGTGATCTGCCTAAGGGTGCATTTTTACGTCATAAATCTGCACTGGTCACCCAGGTGACAGACTCTTGTCTGTAAACTGCCTAAAGGGGTATTGTGACATCATAACTCGGCACTGGTCACTGTGGTGACAGACCCTTGCCTGTGATCTGGCTAATGAGGCATTGTCACATCATAACTCTGCACAGGTCACCGTGGTGACAGACCCTTGTTTGTCATCTGCCTAAGGGGGCATTGTGACATCATAACTCTGCACTGGTCACCCAGGTGACAGGCCCTTGTCTGTGATCTGCCTATGGGGGCACTGTGACATCATAATTCTGCACTGGTCACCCTGGTGACAGAGCCATATCTGTCATATGCCTCAGGGGGCATTGTGACCTTATAATTCTGCACTGGTCATACAGGTGACAGACGCTTGTCTGTGATCTGCCTAAGGTGTGATTGTGACATCGTAACTACCCACTGGTCACCCAGTGACAGACCCTTGTCTGTCATCTGCCTAAGGGGCCATTATGAAATCATAACCCTGTACTGGTCACCCAGGTGACAGACCCCTGTCTGTGATCTCCCTGAGGGCGCATTGTGACTTCATAGCTCTGCACTGGTCACCTTGGTGACAGACCCTTGTCTGTGATCTGCCTAAGGGTGCATTGTAACATCATAACTATGCACTGGTCACCCAGGTGACAGACCCTTTTCTGTGATCTGCCTACGGGGTCATTGTGACATCATAACTCTGCACTGGTCAGTCAGGTGTAACACCCTTGTGTGTGATCTGCCTAAGTGGGCATTGTGACATCATAAATCTACACTGGTCACCCAGGTGACAAACCCATGTCTGTGATCAGCCTAAGGGGGCATTGTGACATCATAACTCTGCACGGGTCACCCAGGTGACAGACCCTGGTCTTTGATCTGCTTAAGTGGGCATTGTGACATCATAGCTCTGCACTGAGACAACAAGTGACGTGCCCTTGTCTGTGATCTACCTAAGGGGGCATTGTGACATCATAACTCAGCACTGGGCACCCAGGTGACATGCCCTTGACTGTGATGAGGATGAGGGGGCATTGTGACATTATAACTCTGCACTGGGCACCCAGGTGACATGCTCATATCTGTGATCTGACTAAGGGGGCATTGTGACATCATAATCCTTCACTGGGCACCCAGGTGACAGGCCCTTGTCTGTGATCTGCCGAAGGGGGCATTGTGACATCATAACTCAGCACGGGTCACCCAGGTGACAGGTCCTTGTCTGTGATCTGCCTAAGGGGGCATTGTGACATCATAACACGGCACGGGTCACCCAGGTGACAGACCCTTGTATGTGATCTGCCTAAGGGGGCATGGTGACATCATAACTCTACACTGGTCACCGTGGTGACAGACACTTGACTGTGATCTGCCTAAGGGGCCTCTGTGACATCATAACTCTGCACTGGTCACCCACATGACAGACACTTGTCTGTGATCTGCCTAATGGGGCATTGTGACATCATAATTTTGCACTGGTCAAACAGGTGACAGACCCTTGTCTTTGATCTGCCTAAGTGTGCAATGTGACATCATAACTCCGCACTGGTCACCCAGGAGGTAGACCCTCGTCTTTGATCTGCTTAAGGGGGCATTGTGACACCATAACACTGAACTGTTCACCCAGGTGACAGACGCTTTTCTGTGATCTGCCTAAGGGGGCATTGTGACATCATAACACTGTACTGGTCATCGTGGTGACAGACACCTGTCTGTGATCTGCCTAAGGGGGCATTGTGTCTTCATAATTATGCACGGGTCACCCTGGTTACAGACCATTGTCTTTGATCTGCTTAAGTGGGCATGGTGACACCATAACTGTGCACTGGTAACCCAGGCGACAGACCCTGGTCTTTGATCTGCCTAAAGGAGCATTGTGACATCACAACTCTGCACTGGTCACCCAGGTGACAGACCATTTGTCTGTGATCTGCCTAAGGGGGCATTGTGACATCACAACTCTGCACTGGTCCCCCAGGTGACAGACCCTTGTCTGTGATCTGCCTAAGGGTGCATTTTTACGTCATAAATCTGCACTGGTCACCCAGGTGACAGACCCTTGTCTGTAAACTGCCTAAAGGGGTATTGTGACATCATAACTCGGCACTGGTCACTGTGGTGACAGACCCTTGTCTGTGATCTGGCTAATGAGGCATTGTCACATCATAACTCTGCACAGGTCACCGTGGTGACAGACCCTTGTTTGTCATCTGCCTAAGGAGGCATTGTGACATCATAACTCTGCACTGGGCACCCAGGTGACAGACCCTTGTCTGTGATCTGACTAAGGGGTCATTGTGACATCAAAGCTCTGCATTGGTCACCCAGGCGACAGACACTTGTCTGTGATCTGCCTAAGGGGTCATTGTGACATCACAAAACTGCAATGGTCACCCAGGTGGCAGACCGTTGTCTGTCATCTGCTTAATGGGACATTGAGACATCATAACTGTACACCGGGAACCCAGGTGACAGACCCTTGTCTATGATCTGACTAAGGGGGCATTGTGACATCATAACTCTGCCCTGGTCACCAAGGTGACAGACCGTTGTCTGTGATATGCCTAAGGAGGTATTGTGACATCATAACTCTGCACTTGTCACCCAGGTGACAGACTCTTGTCTGTGATCTGCCTAAGGGGGCATGGTGACATCATAAATCTCCACTGGTCACCCAGGTGACAGACTCTTGTCTGTGATCTGCCTAAGGGGTCGTTGTGACATCATAACTATGCAATGGTCACCAAGGTGGCAGACCGTTGTCTGTGATCTGCTTAATGGGGCATTGTGACATCATAACTCTACACTGGGCACTCAGGTGACAGACCCTTGTCTGTGATTTGCCTAAGGGGTAATTGTGACATCATTACTCTGCACTGGTCACCAAGGTGACAGACCATTTTCTGTGATATGCCTAAGGAGGCATTGTGACATCATAATTCTGCCCTGGTCACCCAGGTGACAGACCCTTTGTGAACTGCGTAAGGGGGCATTGTGACATCATAACTCTGCAGTGGTCACCCAGGTGACAGACCCTTGTCTGTGATCTGCCTAAGGGGGCATTGTGACATCATAACTCTCCACTGGTCACCCATTTGACAGACCCTTGTCTGTGATCTGCCTAAGGGGGCATTGTGACATCATAAGCCTGCGTTGCTCACTCAGTTGACAGACCCTTGTCTGTGATCTGTCTATGGGGGCGTTGTTGCATATTAACACTGCAATGGTCCCCGTGGTGACAGACTCTTGTCTGTGATCTGCCTAAGGGGGCATTGTGACATTGTAAAGCTGCACGGGTACCCCAGGTGACAGACTCTTGTCTGTGATCTGCTAAGGGGGCATTGTGACATCATAACTCTGCACGGGTCACCCATGTGACATACCCTTGTCTGTGATCTGCCTAAAGGGGCATTGTGACATCATAACTCTGCACGGGTCACGTAGGTGGCAGACCATTGTCTGTGAACTGCCTAAGGGGGCATTCTGACATCATAACACTGCAAGGGACACCCAGGTGACATACCCCTGTCTGTGATCTGCCTAAGCGGGCATTGTGACATCATAAGTCTGCACAGGCCACCCAGGTGACAGGCCCTTGACTGTGATCTGCCTAAGTTTGAATTGTGACATCATAACTCTCCACTCGTCACCCAGGTGACAGACACTTGTCTGTAAACTGGCTAACGGGGCATTGTGACATCATAACTCTGAACTGGTCACCCTGGTGACAGACCCTTGTCTGTTATCTGCCTAAGGGAGCATTGTGACATCATCACCCTGCACTGGTCACCCAGATGACAGACCCTTGTCTGTGATCTGCCTAAGGGGTCATAGTGACATCATAGCTCTGCACTGGTCACCCACGTGACAGACCCCTGTCTGTGATGTGTCTAAGGTGGCATTTTGACATTATAACTCTGCACTGGTCTCCCAGGTGACAGACCCTTGTCTGTGAACTGCCTAAGGGGGCATTGTGACATCATAAATCTGCACTGGTCACCCAGGTGACAGATCATTGTCTGTGATCTGCCTAAGGGGGCATTGTGACTTCACAAGTGTGTGCTGGTCACCCAGGTGAAGGACCCTTGTCTGTGATCTGCCTAAGGGGGCATTGTGACATCATAACACGGCACGGGTCACCCAGGTGACAGACCCTTGTATGTGATCTGCCTAAGGGGGCATGGTGACATCATAACTCTACACTGGTCACCGTGGTGACAGACACTTGTCTGTGATCTGCCTAAGGGGCCTCTGTGACATCATAACTCTGCACTGGTCACCCACATGACAGACACTTGTCTGTGATCTGCCTAATGGGGCATTGTGACATCATAATTTTGCACTGGTCAAACAGGTGACAGACCCTTGTCTTTGATCTGCCTAAGTGTGCAATGTGACATCATAACTCCGCACTGGTCACCCAGGAGGTAGACCCTCGTCTTTGATCTGCTTAAGGGGGCATTGTGACACCATAACACTGAACTGTTCACCCAGGTGACAGACGCTTTTCTGTGATCTGCCTAAGGGGGCATTGTGACATCATAACACTGTACTGGTCATCGTGGTGACAGACACCTGTCTGTGATCTGCCTAAGGGGGCATTGTGTCTTCATAATTATGCACGGGTCACCCTGGTTACAGACCATTGTCTTTGATCTGCTTAAGTGGGCATGGTGACACCATAACTGTGCACTGGTAACCCAGGCGACAGACCCTGGTCTTTGATCTGCCTAAAGGAGCATTGTGACATCACAACTCTGCACTGGTCACCCAGGTGACAGACCATTTGTCTGTGATCTGCCTAAGGGGGCATTGTGACATCACAACTCTGCACTGGTCCCCCAGGTGACAGACCCTTGTCTGTGATCTGCCTAAGGGTGCATTTTTACGTCATAAATCTGCACTGGTCACCCAGGTGACAGACCCTTGTCTGTAAACTGCCTAAAGGGGTATTCTGACATCATAACTCGGCACTGGTCACTGTGGTGACAGACCCTTGTCTGTGATCTGGCTAATGAGGCATTGTCACATCATAACTCTGCACAGGTCACCGTGGTGACAGACCCTTGTTTGTCATCTGCCTAAGGAGGCATTGTGACATCATAACTCTGCACTGGGCACCCAGGTGACAGACCCTTGTCTGTGATCTGACTAAGGGGTCATTGTGACATCATAACTCTGCATTGGTCACCCAGGCGACAGACACTTGTCTGTGATCTGCCTAAGGGGTCATTGTGACATCACAAAACTGCAATGGTCACCCAGGTGGCAGACCGTTGTCTGTCATCTGCTTAATGGGACATTGAGACATCATAACTGTACACCGGGAACCCAGGTGACAGACCCTTGTCTATGATCTGACTAAGGGGGCATTGTGACATCATAACTCTGCCCTGGTCACCAAGGTGACAGACCGTTGTCTGTGATATGCCTAAGGAGGTATTGTGACATCATAACTCTGCACTTGTCACCCAGGTGACAGACTCTTGTCTGTGATCTGCCTAAGGGGGCATGGTGACATCATAAATCTCCACTGGTCACCCAGGTGACAGACTCTTGTCTGTGATCTGCCTAAGGGGTCGTTGTGACATCATAACTATGCAATGGTCACCAAGGTGGCAGACCGTTGTCTGTGATCTGCTTAATGGGGCATTGTGACATCATAACTCTACACTGGGCACTCAGGTGACAGACCCTTGTCTGTGATTTGCCTAAGGGGTAATTGTGACATCATTACTCTGCACTGGTCACCAAGGTGACAGACCATTTTCTGTGATATGCCTAAGGAGGCATTGTGACATCATAATTCTGCCCTGGTCACCCAGGTGACAGACCCTTTGTGAACTGCGTAAGGGGGCATTGTGACATCATAACTCTGCAGTGGTCACCCAGGTGATAGACCCTTGTCTGTGATCTGCCTAAGGGGGCATTGTGACATCATAACTCTCCACTGGTCACCCATTTGACAGACCCTTGTCTGTGATCTGCCTAAGGGGGCATTGTGACATCATAAGCCTGCGTTGCTCACTCAGTTGACAGACCCTTGTCTGTGATCTGTCTATGGGGGCGTTGTTGCATATTAACACTGCAATGGTCCCCGTGGTGACAGACTCTTGTCTGTGATCTGCCTAAGGGGGCATTGTGACATTATAAAGCTGCACGGGTACCCCAGGTGACAGACTCTTGTCTGTGATCTGCTAAGGGGGCATTGTGACATCATAACTCTGCACGGGTCACCCATGTGACATACCCTTGTCTGTGATCTGCCTAAAGGGGCATTGTGACATCATAACTCTGCACGGGTCACGTAGGTGGCAGACCATTGTCTGTGAACTGCCTAAGGGGGCATTCTGACATCATAACACTGCAAGGGACACCCAGGTGACATACCCCTGTCTGTGATCTGCCTAAGCGGGCATTGTGACATCATAAGTCTGCACAGGCCACCCAGGTGACAGGCCCTTGACTGTGATCTGCCTAAGTTTGAATTGTGACATCATAACTCTCCACTCGTCACCCAGGTGACAGACACTTGTCTGTAAACTGGCTAACGGGGCATTGTGACATCATAACTCTGAACTGGTCACCCTGGTGACAGACCCTTGTCTGTTATCTGCCTAAGGGAGCATTGTGACATCATCACCCTGCACTGGTCACCCAGATGACAGACCCTTGTCTGTGATCTGCCTAAGGGGTCATAGTGACATCATAGCTCTGCACTGGTCACCCACGTGACAGACCCCTGTCTGTGATGTGTCTAAGGTGGCATTTTGACATTATAACTCTGCACTGGTCTCCCAGGTGACAGACCCTTGTCTGTGAACTGCCTAAGGGGGCATTGTGACATCATAAATCTGCACTCGTCACCCAGGTGACAGATCATTGTCTGTGATCTGCCTAAGGGGGCATTGTGACTTCACAAGTGTGTGCTGGTCACCCAGGTGAAGGACCCTTGTCTGTGATCTGCCTAAGGGGGCATTGTGACATCACAACTCTGCACTGGTCCCCCAGGTGACAGACCCTTGTCTGTGATCTGCCTAAGGGTGCATTTTTACGTCATAAATCTGCACTGGTCACCCAGGTGACAGACTGTTGTCTGTAAACTCCCTAAAGGGGTATTGTGACATCATAACTCGGCACTGGTCACTGTGGTGACAGACCCTTGTCTGTGATCTGGCTAATGAGGCATTGTCACATCATAACTCTGCACAGGTCACCGTGGTGACAGACCCTTGTTTGTCATCTGCCTAAGGGGGCATTGTGACATCATAACTCTGCACTGGTCACCCAGGTGACAGGCCCTTGTCTGTGATCTGCCTATGGGGGCACTGTGACATCATAATTCTGCACTGGTCACCCTGGTGACAGAGCCATATCTGTCATATGCCTCAGGGGGCATTGTGACCTTATAATTCTGCACTGGTCATACAGGTGACAGACCCTTGTCTGTGATCTGCCTAAGGTGTGATTGTGACATCGTAACTACCCACTGGTCACCCAGTGACAGACCCTTGTCTGTGATCTGCCTAAGGGGCCATTATGAAATCATAACCCTGTACTGGTCACCCAGGTGACAGACCCCTGTCTGTGATCTCCCTGAGGTCGCATTGTGACTTCATAGCTCTGCACTGGCCACCTTGGTGACAGACCCTTGTCTGTGATCTGCCTAAGGGTGCATTGTGACATCATAACAATGCACTGGTCACCCAGGTGACAGACCCTTTTCTGTGATCTGCCTACGGGGTCATTGTGACATCATAACTCTGCACTGGTCAGTCAGGTGTAACACCCTTGTGTGTGATCTGCCTAAGTGGGCATTGTGACATCATAAATCTACACTGGTCACCCAGGTGACAAACCCATGTCTGTGATCAGCCTAAGGGGGCATTGTGACATCATAACTCTGCACGGGTCACCCAGGTGACAGACCCTGGTCTTTGATCTGCTTAAGTGGGCATTGTGACATCATAGCTCTGCACTGAGACAACAAGTGACGTGCCCTTGTCTGTGATCTACCTAAGGGGGCATTGTGACATCATAACTCAGCACTGGGCACCCAGGTGACATGCCCTTGACTGTGATGAGGATGAGGGGGCATTGTGACATTATAACTCTGCACTGGGCACCCAGGTGACATGCCCATATCTGTGATCTGACTAAGGGGGCATTGTGACATCATAATCCTGCACTGGGCACCCAGGTGACAGGCCCTTGTCTGTGATCTGCCGAAGGGGGCATTGTGACATCATAACTCAGCACGGGTCACCCAGGTGACAGGTCCTTGTCTGTGATCTGCCTAAGGGGGCATTGTGACATCATAACACGGCACGGGTCACCCAGGTGACAGACCCTTGTATGTGATCTGCCTAAGGGGGCATGGTGACATCATAACTCTACACTGGTCACCGTGGTGACAGACACTTGTCTGTGATCTGCCTAAGGGGCCTCTGTGACATCATAACTCTGCACTGGTCACCCACATGACAGACACTTGTCTGTGATCTGCCTAATGGGGCATTGTGACATCATAATTTTGCACTGGTCAAACAGGTGACAGACCCTTGTCTTTGATCTGCCTAAGTGTGCAATGTGACATCATAACTCCGCACTGGTCACCCAGGAGGTAGACCCTCGTCTTTGATCTGCTTAAGGGGGCATTGTGACACCATAACACTGAACTGTTCACCCAGGTGACAGACGCTTTTCTGTGATCTGCCTAAGGGGGCATTGTGACATCATAACACTGTACTGGTCATCGTGGTGACAGACACCTGTCTGTGATCTGCCTAAGGGGGCATTGTGTCTTCATAATTATGCACGGGTCACCCTGGTTACAGACCATTGTCTTTGATCTGCTTAAGTGGGCTTGGTGACACCATAACTGTGCACTGGTTACCCAGGCGACAGACCCTGGTCTTTGATCTGCCTAAAGGAGCATTGTGACATCACAACTCTGCACTGGTCACCCAGGTGACAGACCATTTGTCTGTGATCTGCCTAAGGGGGCATTGTGACATCACAACTCTGCACTGGTCCCCCAGGTGACAGACCCTTGTCTGTGATCTGCCTAAGGGTGCATTTTTACGTCATAAATCTGCACTGGTCACCCAGGTGACAGACCCTTGTCTGTAAACTGCCTAAAGGGGTATTGTGACATCATAACTCGGCACTGGTCACTGTGGTGACAGACCCTTGTCTGTGATCTGGCTAATGAGGCATTGTCACATCATAACTCTGCACAGGTCACCGTGGTGACAGACCCTTGTTTGTCATCTGCCTAAGGAGGCATTGTGACATCATAACTCTGCACTGGTCACCCAGGTGACAGGCCTTTGTCTGTGATCTGCCTATGGGGGCATTGTGACATCATAACTCTGCACTGGTCACGCTTGTGACAGAGCCATATCCGTCATATGCTTCAGGGGGCATTGTGAAATTATAACTCTGCACTGGTCACCCAGGTGACAGACCCTTGTCTGTGATCTGCCTAAGGTGTGATTGTGACATCGTAACTATCTGCTGGTCACCCAGTGACAGACCCTTGTCTGTGATCTGCCTAAGGGGCCATTATGAAATCATAACCCTGTACTGGTCACCCAGGTGACAGACCCCTGTCTGTGATCTCCCTGAGGGGGCATTGTGACTTCATAGCTCTGCACTGGTCACCTTGGTGACAGACCCTTGTCTGTGATCTGCCTAAGGGTGCATTGTAACATCATAAGTATGCACTGGTCACCCAGGTGACAGACCCTTTTCTTTGATCTGCCTAAGGGTCATTGTGACATCATAACTCTGCACTGGTCAGCCAGGTGTAACACCCTTGTGTGTGATCTGCCTAAGTGGGCATTGTGACATCATAAATCTGCACTGCTCACCCAGGTTACAGACCCATGTCTGTGATCTGCCTAAGGGGGCATTGTGACATCATAACTCTGCACGGGTCACCCAGGTGACAGACCCTTGTCTGTGATCTGCATAAGGCGTCATTGTGACATCATAACTCTGCACAGGTCACCATGGTGACAGACCCTGGTCTTTGATCTGCTTAAGTAGGCATTGTGACAACATAGCTCTGCACTGAGACAACAGGTGACATGCCTTTGTCTGTGATCTGCCTAAGGGGGCATTGTGACATCATAACACTGTACTGGTCATCGTGGTGACAGACACCTGTCTGTGATCTGCCTAAGGGGGCATTGTGTCTTCATAGCTATGCACGGGTCACCCTGGTTACAGACCATTGTCTTTGATCTGCTTAAGTGAGCATGGTGACATCATAACTGTGCACTGGTAACCCAGGTGACAGACTCTGGTCTTTGATCTGCCTAAAGGAGCATTGTGACAACATAACTCTGCACTGGTCACCCAGGTGACAGACCATTTGTCTGTGATCTGCCTAAGGGGGCATTGTGACATCAGAACTCTGCACGGGTCACCCAGGTGACACCCTTGTCTGTGAGCTGCCTAAAGGGGCATTGTGACTTCATAACTCTGCACTGGTCCCCCACGTGACATACCCTTGATTCTGATCTGCCTAAGGGGGCATTGTGACATCATAGCGCTGCACGGGGCATGCAGGTGACAGAACCTTGTCTGTGAACTGCCTAACGGGGCATTGTGACATCGTAACTCTGCACTGGTCACCCAGATGACAGGTCCTTGTCTGTGATCTGCCTAAAGGGTCATTTTGACATCATAACTCTGCATGTGTCAGCCAGGTGACAGATCCTTGTCTTTGATCTGCGTAAGGGGGCATTGTGACATCATAAATCTGCACTGGTCACCGTGGTGACACACCCTTGTCTGTGATCTGCCTTAGGGGGCATTTTGACATTGTAATTCTCCACAGGTCACCCTGGTGAGCTACCCTTGTCTGTGATCTGCCTAAGGGGGCATTGTGACATCATAATTCTGCACTGGTCAGCCAGTGGCAGACCCTTGTCTTTGACCTGTCTAAGGGGGTATTGTCACATCATAACTCTGCACGTGGCACCCAGGTGACAGACCCTTGTCTGTGATCTGCCTAAGGGGGAATTGTGACTTCATAACTCTGCACTAGTCACCCAGGTGAGAGACCCTTGTTTTTGATCACCCTAGGGGGGCATTGTGACATTATAACCCTGCACTGCTCACCCTGTTGACAGATCCTTGTCTGTTATCTGCCTAAAGGGGAATTGTGACATCATAACTCTGCACCAGTCACCCAGGTGGCAGAGCCATGTCTGTGATCTGCCTAAGGGGGCAATGTGACATCATAACTCTGCACTGGTCACCCAGGTGACAGGCCCTTGACTGTGATCTGCCTAAGGGGGCATTGTGACATCATAACTCTGCACGGGGTGCCCAGGTGACAGTCCCTTGTCTGTGATCTGCCTAAGCGGGCATTGTGACATCATAACTCTGCACGGGTCACACAGTTGACAGGCCTTTGTCTGCGATCTGCCTAAGGGGGCATTGTGACATCACAACTCTGCACTGGTCCCCCAGGTGACAGACCCTTGTCTGTGATCTGCCTAAGGGTGCATTTTTACGTCATAAATCTGCACTGGTCACCCAGGTGACAGACTCTTGTCTGTAAACGGCCTAAAGGGGTATTGTGACATCATAACTCGGCACTGGTCACTGTGGTGACAGACCCTTGCCTGTGATCTGGCTAATGAGGCATTGTCACATCATAACTCTGCACAGGTCACCGTGGTGACAGACCCTTGTTTGTCATCTGCCTAAGGGGGCATTGTGACATCATAACTCTGCACTGGTCACCCAGGTGACAGGCCCTTCTCTGTGATCTGCCTATGGGGGCACTGTGACATCATAATTCTGCACTGGTCACCCTGGTGACAGAGCCATATCTGTCATATGCCTCAGGGGCCATTGTGTCCTTATAATTCTGCACTGGTCATACAGGTGACAGACCCTTGTCTGTGATCTGCCTAAGGTGTGATTGTGACATCGTAACTACCCACTGGTCACCCAGTGACAGACCCTTGTCTGTCATCTGCCTAAGGGGCCATTATGAAATCATAACCCTGTACTGGTCACCCAGGTGACAGACCCCTGTCTGTGATCTCCCTGAGGGCGCATTGTGACTTAATAGCTCTGCACTGGTCACCTTGGTGACAGACCCTTGTCTGTGATCTGCCTAAGGGTGCATTGTGACATCATAACTATGCACTGGTCACCCAGGTGACAGACCCTTTTCTGTGATCTGCCTACGGGGTCATTGTGACATCATAACTCTGCACTGGTCAGTCAGGTGTAACACCCTTGTGTGTGATCTGCCTAAGTGGGCATTGTGACATCATAAATCTACACTGGTCACCCAGGTGACAAACCCATGTCTGTGATCAGCCTAAGGGGGCATTGTGACATCATAACTCTGCACGGGTCACCCAGGTGACAGACCCTGGTCTTTGATCTGCTTAAGTGGGCATTGTGACATCATAGCTCTGCACTGAGACAACAAGTGACGTGCCCTTGTCTGTGATCTACCTAAGGGGGCATTGTGACATCATAACTCAGCACTGGGCACCCAGGTGACATGCCCTTGACTGTGATGAGGATGAGGGGGCATTGTGACATTATAACTCTGCACTGGGCACCCAGGTGACATGCCCATATCTGTGATCTGACTAAGGGGGCATTGTGACATCATAATCCTGCACTGGGCACCCAGGTGACAGGCCCTTGTCTGTGATCTGCCGAAGGGGGCATTGTGACATCATAACTCAGCACGGGTCACCCAGGTGACAGGTCCTTGTCTGTGATCTGCCTAAGGGGGCATTGTGACATCATAACATGGCACGGGTCACCCAGGTGACAGACCCTTGTATTTGATCTGCCTAAGGGGTCACGGTGACATCATAACTCTACACTGGTCACCGTGGTGACAGACACTTGTCTGTGATCTGCCTAAGGGGCCTCTGTGACATCATAACTCTGCACTGGTCACCCACATGACAGACACTTGTCTGTGATCTGCCTAATGGGGCATTGTGACATCATAATTTTGCACTGGTCAAACAGGTGACAGACCCTTGTCTTTGATCTGCCTAAGTGTGCAATGTGACATCATAACTCCGCACTGGTCACCCAGGAGGTAGACCCTCGTCTTTGATCTGCTTAAGGGGGCATTGTGACACCATAACACTGAACTGTTCACCCAGGTGACAGACGCTTTTCTGTGATCTGCCTAAGGGGGCATTGTGACATCATAACACTGTACTGGTCATCGTGGTGACAGACACCTGTCTGTGATCTGCCTAAGGGGGCATTGTGTCTTCATAATTATGCACGGGTCACCCTGGTTACAGACCATTGTCTTTGATCTGCTTAAGTGGGCATGGTGACACCATAACTGTGCACTGGTAACCCAGGCGACAGACCCTGGTCTTTGATCTGCCTAAAGGAGCATTGTGACATCACAACTCTGCACTGGTCACCCAGGTGACAGACCATTTGTCTGTGATCTGCCTAAGGGGGCATTGTGACATCACAACTCTGCACTGGTCCCCCAGGTGACAGACCCTTGTCTGTGATCTGCCTAAGGGTGCATTTTTACGTCATAAATCTGCACTGGTCACCCAGGTGACAGACCCTTGTCTGTAAACTGCCTAAAGGGGTATTGTGACATCATAACTCGGCACTGGTCACTGTGGTGACAGACCCTTGTCTGTGATCTGGCTAAAGAGGCATTGTCACATCATAACTCTGCACAGGTCACCGTGGTGACAGACCGTTGTTTGTCATCTGCCTAAGGAGGCATTGTGACATCATAACTCTGCACTGGGCACCCAGGTGACAGACCCTTGTCTGTGATCTGACTAAGGGGTCATTGTGACATCATTACAGTGCACTGGTCATTGTGGTGACAGACACTTGTCTGTGATCTGTCTAAGGGGTCATTGTGACTTCATAACTCTGCACGGGTCACACTGGTTACAGACCATTGTCTTTGGTCTGCTTAACTGGGCACTGTGACATGATATCTCTGCACTGGTAACCCAGGTGACAGACCCTGGTCTTGATCTGCCTAAAGGGGCATTGTGACATCATAACTCTGCACTGGTCACCCTGGTGACATACCCTTGCCTTTGATCTACTTAAGTGGTCATTGTGACATCATAACTCGGCACTGGTCACCCAGGTGGCAGACCCTGGTCTTCGATCTGCCTAAAGGGGCATTGTGACATCATAACTGTGCACTGGTCACCCAGGTGACAGACCATTTGTCTGTAATCTGCCTAAGGGGTCATTGTGACATCATAACTATGCAATTGTCACTCAGGTAGCAGACCCTTGCCTGTGATCTGCTTAATGGGGCATTTTGACATCATATCTCTACACTGGGCACCCAGGTGACAGACCCTTGTCTGTGATTTGCCTAAGGGAGCATTGTGACATCATTACTCTGCAGTGGTCACCAAGGTGACCGACCATTTTCTTTGATATGCCTAAGGAGGCATAGTGACATCATAATTCTGCACTGGTCACCCAGGTGACAGACCCTTGTCTGTGAACTGCTTAAGGGGGCATTGTGACATCATAACTCTGCATTGGTCACCCAGGTGACAGACACTTGTCTGTGATCTGCCTAAGGGGTCATTGTGACATCACAAAACTGCAATGGTCACCCAGGTGGCAGACCGTTGTCTGTCATCTGCTTAATGGGACATTGAGACATCATAACTGTACACCGGGAACCCAGGTGACAGACCCTTGTCTATGATCTGACTAAGGGGGCATTGTGACATCATAACTCTGCCCTGGTCACCAAGGTGACAGACCGTTGTCTGTGATATGCCTAAGGAGGTATTGTGACATCATAACTCTGCACTTGTCACCCAGGTGACAGACTCTTGTCTGTGATCTGCCTAAGGGGGCATGGTGACATCATAAATCTCCACTGGTCACCCAGGTGACAGACTCTTGTCTGTGATCTGCCTAAGGGGTCGTTGTGACATCATAACTATGCAATGGTCACCAAGGTGGCAGAACGTTGTCTGTGATCTGCTTAATGGGGCATTGTGACATCATAACTCTACACTGGGCACTCAGGTGACAGACCCTTGTCTGTGATTTGCCTAAGGGGTAATTGTGACATCATTACTGTGCACTGGTCACCAAGGTGACAGACCATTTTCTGTGATATGCCTAAGGAGGCATTGTGACATCATAATTCTGCCCTGGTCACCCAGGTGAAAGACCCTTGTCTGTGAACTGTGTAAGGGGGCATTGTGACATCATAACTCTGCAGTGGTCACCCAGGTGACAGACCCTTGTCTGTGATCTGCCTAAGGGGGCATTGTGACATCATAACTCTCCACTGGTCACCCATTTGACAGACCCTTGTCTGTGATCTGCCTAAGGGGGCATTGTGACATCATAAGCCTGCGTTGCTCACTCAGGTGACAGACCCTTGTCTGTGATCTGTCTATGGGGGCGTTGTTGCATATTAACACTGCAATGGTCCCCGTGGTGACAGACTCTTGTCTGTGATCTGCCTAAGGGGGCATTGTGACATTATAAAGCTGCACGGGTACCCCAGGTGACAGACTCTTGTCTGTGATCTGCTAAGGGGGCATTGTGACATCATAACTCTGCACGGGTCACCCATGTGACATACCCTTGTCTGTGATCTGCCTAAAGGGGCATTGTGACATCATAACTCTGCACGGGTCACGTAGGTGGCAGACCATTGTCTGTGAACTGCCTAAGGGGGCATTCTGGCATCATAACACTGCAAGGTGCACCCAGGTGACATACCCCTGTCTGTGATCTGCCTAAGCGGGCATTGTGACATCATAAGTCTGCACAGGCCACCCAGGTGACAGGCCCTTGACTGTGATCTGCCTAAGTTTGAATTGTGACATCATAACTCTCCACTCGTCACCCAGGTGACAGACACTTGTCTGTAAACTGGCTAACGGGGCATTGTGACATCATAACTCTGAACTGGTCACCCTGGTGACAGACCCTTGTCTGTTATCTGCCTAAGGGAGCATTGTGACATCATCACCCTGCACTGGTCACCCAGATGACAGACCCTTGTCTGTGATCTGCCTAAGGGGTCATAGTGACATCATAGCTCTGCACTGGTCACCCACGTGACAGACCCCTGTCTGTGATGTGTCTAAGGTGGCATTTTGACATTATAACTCTGCACTGGTCTCCCAGGTAACAGACCCTTGTCTGTGAACTGCCTAAGGGGGCATTGTGACATCATAAATCTGCACTGGTCACCCAGGTGACAGATCATTGTCTGTGATCTGCCTAAGGGGGCATTGTGACTTCACAAGTGTGTGCTGGTCACCCAGGTGAAGGACCCTTGTCTGTGATCTGCCTAAGGGGGCATTGTGACATCACAACTCTGCACTGGTCCCCCAGGTGACAGACCCTTGTCTGTGATCTGCCTAAGGGTGCATTTTTACGTCATAAATCTGCACTGGTCACCCAGGTGACAGACTCTTGTCTGTAAACTCCCTAAAGGGGTATTGTGACATCATAACTCGGCACTGGTCACTGTGGTGACAGACCCTTGTCTGTGATCTGGCTAATGAGGCATTGTCACATCATAACTCTGCACAGGTCACCGTGGTGACAGACCCTTGTTTGTCATCTGCCTAAGGGGGCATTGTGACATCATAACTCTGCACTGGTCACCCAGGTGACAGACCCTTGTCTGTGAACTGCTTAAGGGGGCATTGTGACATCATAACTCTGCATTGGTCACCCAGGTGACAGACACTTGTCTGTGATCTGCCTAAGGGGTCATTGTGACATCACAAAACTGCAATGGTCACCCAGGTGGCAGACCGTTGTCTGTCATCTGCTTAATGGGACATTGAGACATCATAACTGTACACCGGGAACCCAGGTGACAGACCCTTGTCTATGATCTGACTAAGGGGGCATTGTGACATCATAACTCTGCACTGGTCACCAAGGTGACAGACCGTTGTCTGTGATATGCCTAAGGAGGTATTGTGACATCATAACTCTGCACTTGTCACCCAGGTGACAGACTCTTGTCTGTGATCTGCCTAAGGGGGCATGGTGACATCATAAATCTCCACTGGTCACCCAGGTGACAGACTCTTGTCTGTGATCTGCCTAAGGGGTCGTTGTGACATCATAACTATGCAATGGTCACCAAGGTGGCAGAACGTTGTCTGTGATCTGCTTAATGGGGCATTGTGACATCATAACTCTACACTGGGCACTCAGGTGACAGACCCTTGTCTGTGATTTGCCTAAGGGGTAATTGTGACATCATTACTGTGCACTGGTCACCAAGGTGACAGACCATTTTCTGTGATATGCCTAAGGAGGCATTGTGACATCATAATTCTGCCCTGGTCACCCAGGTGAAAGACCCTTGTCTGTGAACTGTGTAAGGGGGCATTGTGACATCATAACTCTGCAGTGGTCACCCAGGTGACAGACCCTTGTCTGTGATCTGCCTAAGGGGGCATTGTGACATCATAACTCTCCACTGGTCACCCATTTGACAGACCCTTGTCTGTGATCTGCCTAAGGGGGCATTGTGACATCATAAGCCTGCGTTGCTCACTCAGGTGACAGACCCTTGTCTGTGATCTGTCTATGGGGGCGTTGTTGCATATTAACACTGCAATGGTCCCCGTGGTGACAGACTCTTGTCTGTGATCTGCCTAAGGGGGCATTGTGACATTATAAAGCTGCACGGGTACCCCAGGTGACAGACTCTTGTCTGTGATCTGCTAAGGGGGCATTGTGACATCATAACTCTGCACGGGTCACCCATGTGACATACCCTTGTCTGTGATCTGCCTAAAGGGGCATTGTGACATCATAACTCTGCACGGGTCACGTAGGTGGCAGACCATTGTCTGTGAACTGCCTAAGGGGGCATTCTGGCATCATAACACTGCAAGGTGCACCCAGGTGACATACCCCTGTCTGTGATCTGCCTAAGCGGGCATTGTGACATCATAAGTCTGCACAGGCCACCCAGGTGACAGGCCCTTGACTGTGATCTGCCTAAGTTTGAATTGTGACATCATAACTCTCCACTCGTCACCCAGGTGACAGACACTTGTCTGTAAACTGGCTAACGGGGCATTGTGACATCATAACTCTGAACTGGTCACCCTGGTGACAGACCCTTGTCTGTTATCTGCCTAAGGGAGCATTGTGACATCATCACCCTGCACTGGTCACCCAGATGACAGACCCTTGTCTGTGATCTGCCTAAGGGGTCATAGTGACATCATAGCTCTGCACTGGTCACCCACGTGACAGACCCCTGTCTGTGATGTGTCTAAGGTGGCATTTTGACATTATAACTCTGCACTGGTCTCCCAGGTGACAGACCCTTGTCTGTGAACTGCCTAAGGGGGCATTGTGACATCATAAATCTGCACTGGTCACCCAGGTGGCAGATCATTGTCTGTGATCTGCCTAAGGGGGCATTGTGACTTCACAAGTGTGTGCTGGTCACCCAGGTGAAGGACCCTTGTCTGTGATCTGCCTAAGGGGGCATTGTGACATCACAACTCTGCACTGGTCCCCCAGGTGACAGGCCCTTGTCTGTGATCTGCCTAAGGGTGCATTTTTACGTCATAAATCTGCACTGGTCACCCAGGTGACAGACTCTTGTCTGTAAACTCCCTAAAGGGGTATTGTGACATCATAACTCGGCACTGGTCACTGTGGTGACAGACCCTTGTCTGTGATCTGGCTAATGAGGCATTGTCACATCATAACTCTGCACAGGTCACCGTGGTGACAGACCCTTGTTTGTCATCTGCCTAAGGGGGCATTGTGACATCATAACTCTGCACTGGTCACCCAGGTGACAGACCCTTGTCTGTGAACTGCTTAAGGGGGCATTGTGACATCATAACTCTGCATTGGTCACCCAGGTGACAGACACTTGTCTGTGATCTGCCTAAGGGGTCATTGTGACATCACAAAACTGCAATGGTCACCCAGGTGGCAGACCGTTGTCTGTCATCTGCTTAATGGGACATTGAGACATCATAACTGTACACCGGGAACCCAGGTGACAGACCCTTGTCTATGATCTGACTAAGGGGGCATTGTGACATCATAACTCTGCACTGGTCACCAAGGTGACAGACCGTTGTCTGTGATATGCCTAAGGAGGTATTGTGACATCATAACTCTGCACTTGTCACCCAGGTGACAGACTCTTGTCTGTGATCTGCCTAAGGGGGCATGGTGACATCATAAATCTCCACTGGTCACCCAGGTGACAGACTCTTGTCTGTGATCTGCCTAAGGGGTCGTTGTGACATCATAACTATGCAATGGTCACCAAGGTGGCAGAACGTTGTCTGTGATCTGCTTAATGGGGCATTGTGACATCATAACTCTACACTGGGCACTCAGGTGACAGACCCTTGTCTGTGATTTGCCTAAGGGGTAATTGTGACATCATTACTGTGCACTGGTCACCAAGGTGACAGACCATTTTCTGTGATATGCCTAAGGAGGCATTGTGACATCATAATTCTGCCCTGGTCACCCAGGTGAAAGACCCTTGTCTGTGAACTGTGTAAGGGGGCATTGTGACATCATAACTCTGCAGTGGTCACCCAGGTGACAGACCCTTGTCTGTGATCTGCCTAAGGGGGCATTGTGACATCATAACTCTCCACTGGTCACCCATTTGACAGACCCTTGTCTGTGATCTGCCTAAGGGGGCATTGTGACATCATAAGCCTGCGTTGCTCACTCAGGTGACAGACCCTTGTCTGTGATCTGTCTATGGGGGCGTTGTTGCATATTAACACTGCAATGGTCCCCGTGGTGACAGACTCTTGTCTGTGATCTGCCTAAGGGGGCATTGTGACATTATAAAGCTGCACGGGTACCCCAGGTGACAGACTCTTGTCTGTGATCTGCTAAGGGGGCATTGTGACATCATAACTCTGCACGGGTCACCCATGTGACATACCCTTGTCTGTGATCTGCCTAAAGGGGCATTGTGACATCATAACTCTGCACGGGTCACGTAGGTGGCAGACCATTGTCTGTGAACTGCCTAAGGGGGCATTCTGGCATCATAACACTGCAAGGTGCACCCAGGTGACATACCCCTGTCTGTGATCTGCCTAAGCGGGCATTGTGACATCATAAGTCTGCACAGGCCACCCAGGTGACAGGCCCTTGACTGTGATCTGCCTAAGTTTGAATTGTGACATCATAACTCTCCACTCGTCACCCAGGTGACAGACACTTGTCTGTAAACTGGCTAACGGGGCATTGTGACATCATAACTCTGAACTGGTCACCCTGGTGACAGACCCTTGTCTGTTATCTGCCTAAGGGAGCATTGTGACATCATCACCCTGCACTGGTCACCCAGATGACAGACCCTTGTCTGTGATCTGCCTAAGGGGTCATAGTGACATCATAGCTCTGCACTGGTCACCCACGTGACAGACCCCTGTCTGTGATGTGTCTAAGGTGGCATTTTGACATTATAACTCTGCACTGGTCTCCCAGGTGACAGACCCTTGTCTGTGAACTGCCTAAGGGGGCATTGTGACATCATAAATCTGCACTGGTCACCCAGGTGACAGATCATTGTCTGTGATCTGCCTAAGGGGGCATTGTGACTTCACAAGTGTGTGCTGGTCACCCAGGTGAAGGACCCTTGTCTGTGATCTGCCTAAGGGGGCATTGTGACATCACAACTCTGCACTGGTCCCCCAGGTGACAGACCCTTGTCTGTGATCTGCCTAAGGGTGCATTTTTACGTCATAAATCTGCACTGGTCACCCAGGTGACAGACTCTTGTCTGTAAACTCCCTAAAGGGGTATTGTGACATCATAACTCGGCACTGGTCACTGTGGTGACAGACCCTTGTCTGTGATCTGGCTAATGAGGCATTGTCACATCATAACTCTGCACAGGTCACCGTGGTGACAGACCCTTGTTTGTCATCTGCCTAAGGGGGCATTGTGACATCATAACTCTGCACTGGTCACCCAGGTGACAGACCCTTGTCTGTGAACTGCTTAAGGGGGCATTGTGACATCATAACTCTGCATTGGTCACCCAGGTGACAGACACTTGTCTGTGATCTGCCTAAGGGGTCATTGTGACATCACAAAACTGCAATGGTCACCCAGGTGGCAGACCGTTGTCTGTCATCTGCTTAATGGGACATTGAGACATCATAACTGTACACCGGGAACCCAGGTGACAGACCCTTGTCTATGATCTGACTAAGGGGGCATTGTGACATCATAACTCTGCACTGGTCACCAAGGTGACAGACCGTTGTCTGTGATATGCCTAAGGAGGTATTGTGACATCATAACTCTGCACTTGTCACCCAGGTGACAGACTCTTGTCTGTGATCTGCCTAAGGGGGCATGGTGACATCATAAATCTCCACTGGTCACCCAGGTGACAGACTCTTGTCTGTGATCTGCCTAAGGGGTCGTTGTGACATCATAACTATGCAATGGTCACCAAGGTGGCAGAACGTTGTCTGTGATCTGCTTAATGGGGCATTGTGACATCATAACTCTACACTGGGCACTCAGGTGACAGACCCTTGTCTGTGATTTGCCTAAGGGGTAATTGTGACATCATTACTGTGCACTGGTCACCAAGGTGACAGACCATTTTCTGTGATATGCCTAAGGAGGCATTGTGACATCATAATTCTGCCCTGGTCACCCAGGTGAAAGACCCTTGTCTGTGAACTGTGTAAGGGGGCATTGTGACATCATAACTCTGCAGTGGTCACCCAGGTGACAGACCCTTGTCTGTGATCTGCCTAAGGGGGCATTGTGACATCATAACTCTCCACTGGTCACCCATTTGACAGACCCTTGTCTGTGATCTGCCTAAGGGGGCATTGTGACATCATAAGCCTGCGTTGCTCACTCAGGTGACAGACCCTTGTCTGTGATCTGTCTATGGGGGCGTTGTTGCATATTAACACTGCAATGGTCCCCGTGGTGACAGACTCTTGTCTGTGATCTGCCTAAGGGGGCATTGTGACATTATAAAGCTGCACGGGTACCCCAGGTGACAGACTCTTGTCTGTGATCTGCTAAGGGGGCATTGTGACATCATAACTCTGCACGGGTCACCCATGTGACATACCCTTGTCTGTGATCTGCCTAAAGGGGCATTGTGACATCATAACTCTGCACGGGTCACGTAGGTGGCAGACCATTGTCTGTGAACTGCCTAAGGGGGCATTCTGGCATCATAACACTGCAAGGTGCACCCAGGTGACATACCCCTGTCTGTGATCTGCCTAAGCGGGCATTGTGACATCATAAGTCTGCACAGGCCACCCAGGTGACAGGCCCTTGACTGTGATCTGCCTAAGTTTGAATTGTGACATCATAACTCTCCACTCGTCACCCAGGTGACAGACACTTGTCTGTAAACTGGCTAACGGGGCATTGTGACATCATAACTCTGAACTGGTCACCCTGGTGACAGACCCTTGTCTGTTATCTGCCTAAGGGAGCATTGTGACATCATCACCCTGCACTGGTCACCCAGATGACAGACCCTTGTCTGTGATCTGCCTAAGGGGTCATAGTGACATCATAGCTCTGCACTGGTCACCCACGTGACAGACCCCTGTCTGTGATGTGTCTAAGGTGGCATTTTGACATTATAACTCTGCACTGGTCTCCCAGGTGACAGACCCTTGTCTGTGAACTGCCTAAGGGGGCATTGTGACATCATAAATCTGCACTGGTCACCCAGGTGGCAGATCATTGTCTGTGATCTGCCTAAGGGGGCATTGTGACTTCACAAGTGTGTGCTGGTCACCCAGGTGAAGGACCCTTGTCTGTGATCTGCCTAAGGGGGCATTGTGACATCACAACTCTGCACTGGTCCCCCAGGTGACAGGCCCTTGTCTGTGATCTGCCTAAGGGTGCATTTTTACGTCATAAATCTGCACTGGTCACCCAGGTGACAGACTCTTGTCTGTAAACTCCCTAAAGGGGTATTGTGACATCATAACTCGGCACTGGTCACTGTGGTGACAGACCCTTGTCTGTGATCTGGCTAATGAGGCATTGTCACATCATAACTCTGCACAGGTCACCGTGGTGACAGACCCTTGTTTGTCATCTGCCTAAGGGGGCATTGTGACATCATAACTCTGCACTGGTCACCCAGGTGACAGACCCTTGTCTGTGAACTGCTTAAGGGGGCATTGTGACATCATAACTCTGCATTGGTCACCCAGGTGACAGACACTTGTCTGTGATCTGCCTAAGGGGTCATTGTGACATCACAAAACTGCAATGGTCACCCAGGTGGCAGACCGTTGTCTGTCATCTGCTTAATGGGACATTGAGACATCATAACTGTACACCGGGAACCCAGGTGACAGACCCTTGTCTATGATCTGACTAAGGGGGCATTGTGACATCATAACTCTGCACTGGTCACCAAGGTGACAGACCGTTGTCTGTGATATGCCTAAGGAGGTATTGTGACATCATAACTCTGCACTTGTCACCCAGGTGACAGACTCTTGTCTGTGATCTGCCTAAGGGGGCATGGTGACATCATAAATCTCCACTGGTCACCCAGGTGACAGACTCTTGTCTGTGATCTGCCTAAGGGGTCGTTGTGACATCATAACTATGCAATGGTCACCAAGGTGGCAGAACGTTGTCTGTGATCTGCTTAATGGGGCATTGTGACATCATAACTCTACACTGGGCACTCAGGTGACAGACCCTTGTCTGTGATTTGCCTAAGGGGTAATTGTGACATCATTACTGTGCACTGGTCACCAAGGTGACAGACCATTTTCTGTGATATGCCTAAGGAGGCATTGTGACATCATAATTCTGCCCTGGTCACCCAGGTGAAAGACCCTTGTCTGTGAACTGTGTAAGGGGGCATTGTGACATCATAACTCTGCAGTGGTCACCCAGGTGACAGACCCTTGTCTGTGATCTGCCTAAGGGGGCATTGTGACATCATAACTCTCCACTGGTCACCCATTTGACAGACCCTTGTCTGTGATCTGCCTAAGGGGGCATTGTGACATCATAAGCCTGCGTTGCTCACTCAGGTGACAGACCCTTGTCTGTGATCTGTCTATGGGGGCGTTGTTGCATATTAACACTGCAATGGTCCCCGTGGTGACAGACTCTTGTCTGTGATCTGCCTAAGGGGGCATTGTGACATTATAAAGCTGCACGGGTACCCCAGGTGACAGACTCTTGTCTGTGATCTGCTAAGGGGGCATTGTGACATCATAACTCTGCACGGGTCACCCATGTGACATACCCTTGTCTGTGATCTGCCTAAAGGGGCATTGTGACATCATAACTCTGCACGGGTCACGTAGGTGGCAGACCATTGTCTGTGAACTGCCTAAGGGGGCATTCTGGCATCATAACACTGCAAGGTGCACCCAGGTGACATACCCCTGTCTGTGATCTGCCTAAGCGGGCATTGTGACATCATAAGTCTGCACAGGCCACCCAGGTGACAGGCCCTTGACTGTGATCTGCCTAAGTTTGAATTGTGACATCATAACTCTCCACTCGTCACCCAGGTGACAGACACTTGTCTGTAAACTGGCTAACGGGGCATTGTGACATCATAACTCTGAACTGGTCACCCTGGTGACAGACCCTTGTCTGTTATCTGCCTAAGGGAGCATTGTGACATCATCACCCTGCACTGGTCACCCAGATGACAGACCCTTGTCTGTGATCTGCCTAAGGGGTCATAGTGACATCATAGCTCTGCACTGGTCACCCACGTGACAGACCCCTGTCTGTGATGTGTCTAAGGTGGCATTTTGACATTATAACTCTGCACTGGTCTCCCAGGTGACAGACCCTTGTCTGTGAACTGCCTAAGGGGGCATTGTGACATCATAAATCTGCACTGGTCACCCAGGTGGCAGATCATTGTCTGTGATCTGCCTAAGGGGGCATTGTGACTTCACAAGTGTGTGCTGGTCACCCAGGTGAAGGACCCTTGTCTGTGATCTGCCTAAGGGGGCATTGTGACATCACAACTCTGCACTGGTCCCCCAGGTGACAGGCCCTTGTCTGTGATCTGCCTAAGGGTGCATTTTTACGTCATAAATCTGCACTGGTCACCCAGGTGACAGACTCTTGTCTGTAAACTCCCTAAAGGGGTATTGTGACATCATAACTCGGCACTGGTCACTGTGGTGACAGACCCTTGTCTGTGATCTGGCTAATGAGGCATTGTCACATCATAACTCTGCACAGGTCACCGTGGTGACAGACCCTTGTTTGTCATCTGCCTAAGGGGGCATTGTGACATCATAACTCTGCACTGGTCACCCAGGTGACAGACCCTTGTCTGTGAACTGCTTAAGGGGGCATTGTGACATCATAACTCTGCATTGGTCACCCAGGTGACAGACACTTGTCTGTGATCTGCCTAAGGGGTCATTGTGACATCACAAAACTGCAATGGTCACCCAGGTGGCAGACCGTTGTCTGTCATCTGCTTAATGGGACATTGAGACATCATAACTGTACACCGGGAACCCAGGTGACAGACCCTTGTCTATGATCTGACTAAGGGGGCATTGTGACATCATAACTCTGCACTGGTCACCAAGGTGACAGACCGTTGTCTGTGATATGCCTAAGGAGGTATTGTGACATCATAACTCTGCACTTGTCACCCAGGTGACAGACTCTTGTCTGTGATCTGCCTAAGGGGGCATGGTGACATCATAAATCTCCACTGGTCACCCAGGTGACAGACTCTTGTCTGTGATCTGCCTAAGGGGTCGTTGTGACATCATAACTATGCAATGGTCACCAAGGTGGCAGAACGTTGTCTGTGATCTGCTTAATGGGGCATTGTGACATCATAACTCTACACTGGGCACTCAGGTGACAGACCCTTGTCTGTGATTTGCCTAAGGGGTAATTGTGACATCATTACTGTGCACTGGTCACCAAGGTGACAGACCATTTTCTGTGATATGCCTAAGGAGGCATTGTGACATCATAATTCTGCCCTGGTCACCCAGGTGAAAGACCCTTGTCTGTGAACTGTGTAAGGGGGCATTGTGACATCATAACTCTGCAGTGGTCACCCAGGTGACAGACCCTTGTCTGTGATCTGCCTAAGGGGGCATTGTGACATCATAACTCTCCACTGGTCACCCATTTGACAGACCCTTGTCTGTGATCTGCCTAAGGGGGCATTGTGACATCATAAGCCTGCGTTGCTCACTCAGGTGACAGACCCTTGTCTGTGATCTGTCTATGGGGGCGTTGTTGCATATTAACACTGCAATGGTCCCCGTGGTGACAGACTCTTGTCTGTGATCTGCCTAAGGGGGCATTGTGACATTATAAAGCTGCACGGGTACCCCAGGTGACAGACTCTTGTCTGTGATCTGCTAAGGGGGCATTGTGACATCATAACTCTGCACGGGTCACCCATGTGACATACCCTTGTCTGTGATCTGCCTAAAGGGGCATTGTGACATCATAACTCTGCACGGGTCACGTAGGTGGCAGACCATTGTCTGTGAACTGCCTAAGGGGGCATTCTGGCATCATAACACTGCAAGGTGCACCCAGGTGACATACCCCTGTCTGTGATCTGCCTAAGCGGGCATTGTGACATCATAAGTCTGCACAGGCCACCCAGGTGACAGGCCCTTGACTGTGATCTGCCTAAGTTTGAATTGTGACATCATAACTCTCCACTCGTCACCCAGGTGACAGACACTTGTCTGTAAACTGGCTAACGGGGCATTGTGACATCATAACTCTGAACTGGTCACCCTGGTGACAGACCCTTGTCTGTTATCTGCCTAAGGGAGCATTGTGACATCATCACCCTGCACTGGTCACCCAGATGACAGACCCTTGTCTGTGATCTGCCTAAGGGGTCATAGTGACATCATAGCTCTGCACTGGTCACCCACGTGACAGACCCCTGTCTGTGATGTGTCTAAGGTGGCATTTTGACATTATAACTCTGCACTGGTCTCCCAGGTGACAGACCCTTGTCTGTGAACTGCCTAAGGGGGCATTGTGACATCATAAATCTGCACTGGTCACCCAGGTGGCAGATCATTGTCTGTGATCTGCCTAAGGGGGCATTGTGACTTCACAAGTGTGTGCTGGTCACCCAGGTGAAGGACCCTTGTCTGTGATCTGCCTAAGGGGGCATTGTGACATCACAACTCTGCACTGGTCCCCCAGGTGACAGGCCCTTGTCTGTGATCTGCCTAAGGGTGCATTTTTACGTCATAAATCTGCACTGGTCACCCAGGTGACAGACTCTTGTCTGTAAACTCCCTAAAGGGGTATTGTGACATCATAACTCGGCACTGGTCACTGTGGTGACAGACCCTTGTCTGTGATCTGGCTAATGAGGCATTGTCACATCATAACTCTGCACAGGTCACCGTGGTGACAGACCCTTGTTTGTCATCTGCCTAAGGGGGCATTGTGACATCATAACTCTGCACTGGTCACCCAGGTGACAGACCCTTGTCTGTGAACTGCTTAAGGGGGCATTGTGACATCATAACTCTGCATTGGTCACCCAGGTGACAGACACTTGTCTGTGATCTGCCTAAGGGGTCATTGTGACATCACAAAACTGCAATGGTCACCCAGGTGGCAGACCGTTGTCTGTCATCTGCTTAATGGGACATTGAGACATCATAACTGTACACCGGGAACCCAGGTGACAGACCCTTGTCTATGATCTGACTAAGGGGGCATTGTGACATCATAACTCTGCACTGGTCACCAAGGTGACAGACCGTTGTCTGTGATATGCCTAAGGAGGTATTGTGACATCATAACTCTGCACTTGTCACCCAGGTGACAGACTCTTGTCTGTGATCTGCCTAAGGGGGCATGGTGACATCATAAATCTCCACTGGTCACCCAGGTGACAGACTCTTGTCTGTGATCTGCCTAAGGGGTCGTTGTGACATCATAACTATGCAATGGTCACCAAGGTGGCAGAACGTTGTCTGTGATCTGCTTAATGGGGCATTGTGACATCATAACTCTACACTGGGCACTCAGGTGACAGACCCTTGTCTGTGATTTGCCTAAGGGGTAATTGTGACATCATTACTGTGCACTGGTCACCAAGGTGACAGACCATTTTCTGTGATATGCCTAAGGAGGCATTGTGACATCATAATTCTGCCCTGGTCACCCAGGTGAAAGACCCTTGTCTGTGAACTGTGTAAGGGGGCATTGTGACATCATAACTCTGCAGTGGTCACCCAGGTGACAGACCCTTGTCTGTGATCTGCCTAAGGGGGCATTGTGACATCATAACTCTCCACTGGTCACCCATTTGACAGACCCTTGTCTGTGATCTGCCTAAGGGGGCATTGTGACATCATAAGCCTGCGTTGCTCACTCAGGTGACAGACCCTTGTCTGTGATCTGTCTATGGGGGCGTTGTTGCATATTAACACTGCAATGGTCCCCGTGGTGACAGACTCTTGTCTGTGATCTGCCTAAGGGGGCATTGTGACATTATAAAGCTGCACGGGTACCCCAGGTGACAGACTCTTGTCTGTGATCTGCTAAGGGGGCATTGTGACATCATAACTCTGCACGGGTCACCCATGTGACATACCCTTGTCTGTGATCTGCCTAAAGGGGCATTGTGACATCATAACTCTGCACGGGTCACGTAGGTGGCAGACCATTGTCTGTGAACTGCCTAAGGGGGCATTCTGGCATCATAACACTGCAAGGTGCACCCAGGTGACATACCCCTGTCTGTGATCTGCCTAAGCGGGCATTGTGACATCATAAGTATGCACAGGCCACCCAGGTGACAGGCCCTTGACTGTGATCTGCCTAAGTTTGAATTGTGACATCATAACTCTCCACTCGTCACCCAGGTGACAGACACTTGTCTGTAAACTGGCTAACGGGGCATTGTGACATCATAACTCTGAACTGGTCACCCTGGTGACAGACCCTTGTCTGTTATCTGCCTAAGGGAGCATTGTGACATCATCACCCTGCACTGGTCACCCAGATGACAGACCCTTGTCTGTGATCTGCCTAAGGGGTCATAGTGACATCATAGCTCTGCACTGGTCACCCACGTGACAGACCCCTGTCTGTGATGTGTCTAAGGTGGCATTTTGACATTATAACTCTGCACTGGTCTCCCAGGTGACAGACCCTTGTCTGTGAACTGCCTAAGGGGGCATTGTGACATCATAAATCTGCACTGGTCACCCAGGTGGCAGATCATTGTCTGTGATCTGCCTAAGGGGGCATTGTGACTTCACAAGTGTGTGCTGGTCACCCAGGTGAAGGACCCTTGTCTGTGATCTGCCTAAGGGGGCATTGTGACATCACAACTCTGCACTGGTCCCCCAGGTGACAGGCCCTTGTCTGTGATCTGCCTAAGGGTGCATTTTTACGTCATAAATCTGCACTGGTCACCCAGGTGACAGACTCTTGTCTGTAAACTCCCTAAAGGGGTATTGTGACATCATAACTCGGCACTGGTCACTGTGGTGACAGACCCTTGTCTGTGATCTGGCTAATGAGGCATTGTCACATCATAACTCTGCACAGGTCACCGTGGTGACAGACCCTTGTTTGTCATCTGCCTAAGGGGGCATTGTGACATCATAACTCTGCACTGGTCACCCAGGTGACAGACCCTTGTCTGTGAACTGCTTAAGGGGGCATTGTGACATCATAACTCTGCATTGGTCACCCAGGTGACAGACACTTGTCTGTGATCTGCCTAAGGGGTCATTGTGACATCACAAAACTGCAATGGTCACCCAGGTGGCAGACCGTTGTCTGTCATCTGCTTAATGGGACATTGAGACATCATAACTGTACACCGGGAACCCAGGTGACAGACCCTTGTCTATGATCTGACTAAGGGGGCATTGTGACATCATAACTCTGCACTGGTCACCAAGGTGACAGACCGTTGTCTGTGATATGCCTAAGGAGGTATTGTGACATCATAACTCTGCACTTGTCACCCAGGTGACAGACTCTTGTCTGTGATCTGCCTAAGGGGGCATGGTGACATCATAAATCTCCACTGGTCACCCAGGTGACAGACTCTTGTCTGTGATCTGCCTAAGGGGTCGTTGTGACATCATAACTATGCAATGGTCACCAAGGTGGCAGAACGTTGTCTGTGATCTGCTTAATGGGGCATTGTGACATCATAACTCTACACTGGGCACTCAGGTGACAGACCCTTGTCTGTGATTTGCCTAAGGGGTAATTGTGACATCATTACTGTGCACTGGTCACCAAGGTGACAGACCATTTTCTGTGATATGCCTAAGGAGGCATTGTGACATCATAATTCTGCCCTGGTCACCCAGGTGAAAGACCCTTGTCTGTGAACTGTGTAAGGGGGCATTGTGACATCATAACTCTGCAGTGGTCACCCAGGTGACAGACCCTTGTCTGTGATCTGCCTAAGGGGGCATTGTGACATCATAACTCTCCACTGGTCACCCATTTGACAGACCCTTGTCTGTGATCTGCCTAAGGGGGCATTGTGACATCATAAGCCTGCGTTGCTCACTCAGGTGACAGACCCTTGTCTGTGATCTGTCTATGGGGGCGTTGTTGCATATTAACACTGCAATGGTCCCCGTGGTGACAGACTCTTGTCTGTGATCTGCCTAAGGGGGCATTGTGACATTATAAAGCTGCACGGGTACCCCAGGTGACAGACTCTTGTCTGTGATCTGCTAAGGGGGCATTGTGACATCATAACTCTGCACGGGTCACCCATGTGACATACCCTTGTCTGTGATCTGCCTAAAGGGGCATTGTGACATCATAACTCTGCACGGGTCACGTAGGTGGCAGACCATTGTCTGTGAACTGCCTAAGGGGGCATTCTGGCATCATAACACTGCAAGGTGCACCCAGGTGACATACCCCTGTCTGTGATCTGCCTAAGCGGGCATTGTGACATCATAAGTCTGCACAGGCCACCCAGGTGACAGGCCCTTGACTGTGATCTGCCTAAGTTTGAATTGTGACATCATAACTCTCCACTCGTCACCCAGGTGACAGACACTTGTCTGTAAACTGGCTAACGGGGCATTGTGACATCATAACTCTGAACTGGTCACCCTGGTGACAGACCCTTGTCTGTTATCTGCCTAAGGGAGCATTGTGACATCATCACCCTGCACTGGTCACCCAGATGACAGACCCTTGTCTGTGATCTGCCTAAGGGGTCATAGTGACATCATAGCTCTGCACTGGTCACCCACGTGACAGACCCCTGTCTGTGATGTGTCTAAGGTGGCATTTTGACATTATAACTCTGCACTGGTCTCCCAGGTGACAGACCCTTGTCTGTGAACTGCCTAAGGGGGCATTGTGACATCATAAATCTGCACTGGTCACCCAGGTGACAGATCATTGTCTGTGATCTGCCTAAGGGGGCATTGTGACTTCACAAGTGTGTGCTGGTCACCCAGGTGAAGGACCCTTGTCTGTGATCTGCCTAAGGGGGCATTGTGACATCACAACTCTGCACTGGTCCCCCAGGTGACAGGCCCTTGTCTGTGATCTGCCTAAGGGTGCATTTTTACGTCATAAATCTGCACTGGTCACCCAGGTGACAGACTCTTGTCTGTAAACTCCCTAAAGGGGTATTGTGACATCATAACTCGGCACTGGTCACTGTGGTGACAGACCCTTGTCTGTGATCTGGCTAATGAGGCATTGTCACATCATAACTCTGCACAGGTCACCGTGGTGACAGACCCTTGTTTGTCATCTGCCTAAGGGGGCATTGTGACATCATAACTCTGCACTGGTCACCCAGGTGACAGGCCCTTGTCTGTGATCTGCCTATGGGGGCACTGTGACATCATAATTCTGCACTGGTCACCCTGGTGACAGAGCCATATCTGTCATATGCCTCAGGGGGCATTGTGACCTTATAATTCTGCACTGGTCATACAGGTGACAGACCCTTGTCTGTGATCTGACTAAGGGGTCATTGGGACATCATTACAGTGCACTGGTCATCGTGGTGACAGACACTTGTCTGTGATCTGCCTAAGGGGTCATTGTGACTTCATAACTCTGCACGGGTCACACTGGTTACAGACCATTGTCTTTGGTCTGCTTAACTGGGCACTGTGACATGATATCTCTGCACTGGTAACCCAGGTGACAGACCCTGGTCTTGATCTCCCTAAAGGGGCATTGTGACATCATAACTCTGCACTGGTCACCCTGGTGACATACCCTTGCCTTTGATCTACTTAAGTGGTCATTGTGACATCATAACTCTGCACTGGTCACCCAGGTGGCAGACCCTGGTCTTTGATCTGCCTAATGGGGCATTGTGACATCATAACTCTGCACTGGTCACCCAGGTGACAGACCATTTGTCTGTAATCTGCCTAAGGGGTCATTGTGACATCATAACTATGCAATTGTCACTCAGGTAGCAGACCCTTGCCTGTGATCTGCTTAATGGGGCATTGTGACATCATATCTCTACACTGGGCACCCAGGTGACAGACCCTTGTCTGTGATTTGCCTAAGGGGGCATTGTGACATCATTACTCTGCAGTGGTCACCAAGGTGACCGACCATTTTCTTTGATATGCCTAAGGAGGCATAGTGACATCATAATTCTGCACTGGTCACCCAGGTGACAGACCCTTGTCTGTGAACTGCTTAAGGGGGCATTGTGACATCATAACTCTGCATTGGTCACCCAGGTGACAGACACTTGTCTGTGATCTGCCTAAGGGGTCATTGTGACATCACAAAACTGCAATGGTCACCCAGGTGGCAGACCGTTGTCTGTCATCTGCTTAATGGGACATTGAGACATCATAACTGTACACCGGGAACCCAGGTGACAGACCCTTGTCTATGATCTGACTAAGGGGGCATTGTGACATCATAACTCTGCACTGGTCACCAAGGTGACAGACCGTTGTCTGTGATATGCCTAAGGAGGTATTGTGACATCATAACTCTGCACTTGTCACCCAGGTGACAGACTCTTGTCTGTGATCTGCCTAAGGGGGCATGGTGACATCATAAATCTCCACTGGTCACCCAGGTGACAGACTCTTGTCTGTGATCTGCCTAAGGGGTCGTTGTGACATCATAACTATGCAATGGTCACCAAGGTGGCAGAACGTTGTCTGTGATCTGCTTAATGGGGCA
This sequence comes from Gorilla gorilla gorilla, assembly GCF_029281585.2. Classification (NCBI taxonomy): domain Eukaryota; kingdom Metazoa; phylum Chordata; class Mammalia; order Primates; family Hominidae; genus Gorilla; species Gorilla gorilla. Next base: position 30,471,413 of record NC_073241.2, on the reverse strand, counting down.
TTGTGACATCATAACTCTACACTGGGCACTCAGGTGACAGACCCTTGTCTGTGATTTGCCTAAGGGGTAATTGTGACATCATTACTGTGCACTGGTCACCAAGGTGACAGACCATTTTCTGTGATATGCCTAAGGAGGCATTGTGACATCATAATTCTGCCCTGGTCACCCAGGTGAAAGACCCTTGTCTGTGAACTGTGTAAGGGGGCATTGTGACATCATAACTCTGCAGTGGTCACCCAGGTGACAGACCCTTGTCTGTGATCTGCCTAAGGGGGCATTGTGACATCATAACTCTCCACTGGTCACCCATTTGACAGACCCTTGTCTGTGATCTGCCTAAGGGGGCATTGTGACATCATAAGCCTGCGTTGCTCACTCAGGTGACAGACCCTTGTCTGTGATCTGTCTATGGGGGCGTTGTTGCATATTAACACTGCAATGGTCCCCGTGGTGACAGACTCTTGTCTGTGATCTGCCTAAGGGGGCATTGTGACATTATAAAGCTGCACGGGTACCCCAGGTGACAGACTCTTGTCTGTGATCTGCTAAGGGGGCATTGTGACATCATAACTCTGCACGGGTCACCCATGTGACATACCCTTGTCTGTGATCTGCCTAAAGGGGCATTGTGACATCATAACTCTGCACGGGTCACGTAGGTGGCAGACCATTGTCTGTGAACTGCCTAAGGGGGCATTCTGGCATCATAACACTGCAAGGTGCACCCAGGTGACATACCCCTGTCTGTGATCTGCCTAAGCGGGCATTGTGACATCATAAGTCTGCACAGGCCACCCAGGTGACAGGCCCTTGACTGTGATCTGCCTAAGTTTGAATTGTGACATCATAACTCTCCACTCGTCACCCAGGTGACAGACACTTGTCTGTAAACTGGCTAACGGGGCATTGTGACATCATAACTCTGAACTGGTCACCCTGGTGACAGACCCTTGTCTGTTATCTGCCTAAGGGAGCATTGTGACATCATCACCCTGCACTGGTCACCCAGATGACAGACCCTTGTCTGTGATCTGCCTAAGGGGTCATAGTGACATCATAGCTCTGCACTGGTCACCCACGTGACAGACCCCTGTCTGTGATGTGTCTAAGGTGGCATTTTGACATTATAACTCTGCACTGGTCTCCCAGGTGACAGACCCTTGTCTGTGAACTGCCTAAGGGGGCATTGTGACATCATAAATCTGCACTGGTCACCCAGGTGGCAGATCATTGTCTGTGATCTGCCTAAGGGGGCATTGTGACTTCACAAGTGTGTGCTGGTCACCCAGGTGAAGGACCCTTGTCTGTGATCTGCCTAAGGGGGCATTGTGACATCACAACTCTGCACTGGTCCCCCAGGTGACAGGCCCTTGTCTGTGATCTGCCTAAGGGTGCATTTTTACGTCATAAATCTGCACTGGTCACCCAGGTGACAGACTCTTGTCTGTAAACTCCCTAAAGGGGTATTGTGACATCATAACTCGGCACTGGTCACTGTGGTGACAGACCCTTGTCTGTGATCTGGCTAATGAGGCATTGTCACATCATAACTCTGCACAGGTCACCGTGGTGACAGACCCTTGTTTGTCATCTGCCTAAGGGGGCATTGTGACATCATAACTCTGCACTGGTCACCCAGGTGACAGACCCTTGTCTGTGAACTGCTTAAGGGGGCATTGTGACATCATAACTCTGCATTGGTCACCCAGGTGACAGACACTTGTCTGTGATCTGCCTAAGGGGTCATTGTGACATCACAAAACTGCAATGGTCACCCAGGTGGCAGACCGTTGTCCGTCATCTGCTTAATGGGACATTGAGACATCATAACTGTACACCGGGAACCCAGGTGACAGACCCTTGTCTATGATCTGACTAAGGGGGCATTGTGACATCATAACTCTGCACTGGTCACCAAGGTGACAGACCGTTGTCTGTGATATGCCTAAGGAGGTATTGTGACATCATAACTCTGCACTTGTCACCCAGGTGACAGACTCTTGTCTGTGATCTGCCTAAGGGGGCATGGTGACATCATAAATCTCCACTGGTCACCCAGGTGACAGACTCTTGTCTGTGATCTGCCTAAGGGGTCGTTGTGACATCATAACTATGCAATGGTCACCAAGGTGGCAGAACGTTGTCTGTGATCTGCTTAATGGGGCATTGTGACATCATAACTCTACACTGGGCACTCAGGTGACAGACCCTTGTCTGTGATTTGCCTAAGGGGTAATTGTGACATCATTACTGTGCACTGGTCACCAAGGTGACAGACCATTTTCTGTGATATGCCTAAGGAGGCATTGTGACATCATAATTCTGCCCTGGTCACCCAGGTGAAAGACCCTTGTCTGTGAACTGTGTAAGGGGGCATTGTGACATCATAACTCTGCAGTGGTCACCCAGGTGACAGACCCTTGTCTGTGATCTGCCTAAGGGGGCATTGTGACATCATAACTCTCCACTGGTCACCCATTTGACAGACCCTTGTCTGTGATCTGCCTAAGGGGGCATTGTGACATCATAAGCCTGCGTTGCTCACTCAGGTGACAGACCCTTGTCTGTGATCTGTCTATGGGGGCGTTGTTGCATATTAACACTGCAATGGTCCCCGTGGTGACAGACTCTTGTCTGTGATCTGCCTAAGGGGGCATTGTGACATTATAAAGCTGCACGGGTACCCCAGGTGACAGACTCTTGTCTGTGATCTGCTAAGGGGGCATTGTGACATCATAACTCTGCACGGGTCACCCATGTGACATACCCTTGTCTGTGATCTGCCTAAAGGGGCATTGTGACATCATAACTCTGCACGGGTCACGTAGGTGGCAGACCATTGTCTGTGAACTGCCTAAGGGGGCATTCTGGCATCATAACACTGCAAGGTGCACCCAGGTGACATACCCCTGTCTGTGATCTGCCTAAGCGGGCATTGTGACATCATAAGTCTGCACAGGCCACCCAGGTGACAGGCCCTTGACTGTGATCTGCCTAAGTTTGAATTGTGACATCATAACTCTCCACTCGTCACCCAGGTGACAGACACTTGTCTGTAAACTGGCTAACGGGGCATTGTGACATCATAACTCTGAACTGGTCACCCTGGTGACAGACCCTTGTCTGTTATCTGCCTAAGGGAGCATTGTGACATCATCACCCTGCACTGGTCACCCAGATGACAGACCCTTGTCTGTGATCTGCCTAAGGGGTCATAGTGACATCATAGCTCTGCACTGGTCACCCACGTGACAGACCCCTGTCTGTGATGTGTCTAAGGTGGCATTTTGACATTATAACTCTGCACTGGTCTCCCAGGTGACAGACCCTTGTCTGTGAACTGCCTAAGGGGGCATTGTGACATCATAAATCTGCACTGGTCACCCAGGTGGCAGATCATTGTCTGTGATCTGCCTAAGGGGGCATTGTGACTTCACAAGTGTGTGCTGGTCACCCAGGTGAAGGACCCTTGTCTGTGATCTGCCTAAGGGGGCATTGTGACATCACAACTCTGCACTGGTCCCCCAGGTGACAGGCCCTTGTCTGTGATCTGCCTAAGGGTGCATTTTTACGTCATAAATCTGCACTGGTCACCCAGGTGACAGACTCTTGTCTGTAAACTCCCTAAAGGGGTATTGTGACATCATAACTCGGCACTGGTCACTGTGGTGACAGACCCTTGTCTGTGATCTGGCTAATGAGGCATTGTCACATCATAACTCTGCACAGGTCACCGTGGTGACAGACCCTTGTTTGTCATCTGCCTAAGGGGGCATTGTGACATCATAACTCTGCACTGGTCACCCAGGTGACAGGCCCTTGTCTGTGATCTGCCTATGGGGGCACTGTGACATCATAATTCTGCACTGGTCACCCTGGTGACAGAGCCATATCTGTCATATGCCTCAGGGGGCATTGTGACCTTATAATTCTGCACTGGTCATACAGGTGACAGACCCTTGTCTGTGATCTGACTAAGGGGTCATTGGGACATCATTACAGTGCACTGGTCATCGTGGTGACAGACACTTGTCTGTGATCTGCCTAAGGGGTCATTGTGACTTCATAACTCTGCACGGGTCACACTGGTTACAGACCATTGTCTTTGGTCTGCTTAACTGGGCAGTGTGACATGATATCTCTGCACTGGTAACCCAGGTGACAGACCCTGGTCTTGATCTCCCTAAAGGGGCATTGTGACATCATAACTCTGCACTGGTCACCCTGGTGACATACCCTTGCCTTTGATCTACTTAAGTGGTCATTGTGACATCATAACTCTGCACTGGTCACCCAGGTGGCAGACCCTGGTCTTTGATCTGCCTAATGGGGCATTGTGACATCATAACTCTGCACTGGTCACCCAGGTGACAGACCATTTGTCTGTAATCTGCCTAAGGGGTCATTGTGACATCATAACTATGCAATTGTCACTCAGGTAGCAGACCCTTGCCTGTGATCTGCTTAATGGGGCATTGTGACATCATATCTCTACACTGGGCACCCAGGTGACAGACCCTTGTCTGTGATTTGCCTAAGGGGGCATTGTGACATCATTACTCTGCAGTGGTCACCAAGGTGACCGACCATTTTCTTTGATATGCCTAAGGAGGCATAGTGACATCATAATTCTGCACTGGTCACCCAGGTGACAGACCCTTGTCTGTGATCTGCTTAAGGGGGCATTGTGACATCATAACTCTGCATTGGTCACCCAGGTGACAGACACTTGTCTGTGATCTGCCTAAGGGGTCATTGTGACATCACAAAACTGCAATGGTCACCCAGGTGGCAGACCGTTGTCTGTCATCTGCTTAATGGGACATTGAGACATCATAACTGTACACCGGGAACCCAGGTGACAGACCCTTGTCTATGATCTGACTAAGGGGGCATTGTGACATCATAACTCTGCACTGGTCACCAAGGTGACAGACCGTTGTCTGTGATATGCCTAAGGAGGTATTGTGACATCATAACTCTGCACTTGTCACCCAGGTGACAGACTCTTGTCTGTGATCTGCCTAAGGGGGCATGGTGACATCATAAATCTCCACTGGTCACCCAGGTGACAGACTCTTGTCTGTGATCTGCCTAAGGGGTCGTTGTGACATCATAACTATGCAATGGTCACCAAGGTGGCAGAACGTTGTCTGTGATCTGCTTAATGGGGCATTGTGACATCATAACTCTACACTGGGCACTCAGGTGACAGACCCTTGTCTGTGATTTGCCTAAGGGGTAATTGTGACATCATTACTCTGCACTGGTCACCAAGGTGACAGACCATTTTCTGTGATATGCCTAAGGAGGCATTGTGACATCATAATTCTGCCCTGGTCACCCAGGTGAAAGACCCTTGTCTGTGAACTGCGTAAGGGGGCATTGTGACATCATAACTCTGCAGTGGTCACCCAGGTGACAGACCCTTGTCTGTGATCTGCCTAAGGGGGCATTGTGACATCATAACTCTCCACTGGTCACCCATTTGACAGACCCTTGTCTGTGATCTGCCTAAGGGGGCATTGTGACATCATAAGCCTGCGTTGCTCATTCAGGTGACAGACCCTTGTCTGTGATCTGTCTATGGGGGCGTTGTTGCATATTAACACTGCAATGGTCCCCGTGGTGACAGACTCTTGTCTGTGATCTGCCTAAGGGGGCATTGTGACATTATAAAGCTGCACGGGTACCCCAGGTGACAGACTCTTGTCTGTGATCTGCTAAGGGGGCATTGTGACATCACAACTCTGCACGGGTCACCCATGTGACATACCCTTGTCTGTGATCTGCCTAAAGGGGCATTGTGACATCATAACTCTGCACGGGTCACGTAGGTGGCAGACCATTGTCTGTGAACTGCCTAAGGGGGCATTCTGACATCATAACACTGCAAGGGGCACCCAGGTGACATACCCCTGTCTGTGATCTGCCTAAGCGGGCATTGTGACATCATAAGTCTGCACAGGCCACCCAGGTGACAGGCCCTTGACTGTGATCTGCCTAAGTTTGAATTGTGACATCATAACTCTCCACTCGTCACCCAGGTGACAGACACTTGTCTGTAAACTGGCTAACGGGGCATTGTGACATCATAACTCTGAACTGGTCACCCTGGTGACAGACCCTTGTCTGTTATCTGCCTAAGGGAGCATTGTGACATCATCACCCTGCACTGGTCACCCAGATGACAGACCCTTGTCTGTGATCTGCCTAAGGGGTCATAGTGACATCATAGCTCTGCACTGGTCACCCACGTGACAGACCCCTGTCTGTGATGTGTCTAAGGCGGCATTTTGACATTATAACTCTGCACTGGTCTCCCAGGTGACAGACCCTTGTCTGTGAACTGCCTAAGGGGGCATTGTGACATCATAAATCTGCACTGGTCACCCAGGTGACAGATCATTGTCTGTGATCTGCCTAAGGGGGCATTGTGACATCACAACTCTGCACTGGTCCCCCAGGTGACAGACCCTTGTCTGTGATCTGCCTAAGGGTGCATTTTTACGTCATAAATCTGCACTGGTCACCCAGGTGACAGACTCTTGTCTGTAAACTCCCTAAAGGGGTATTGTGACATCATAACTCGGCACTGGTCACTGTGGTGACAGACCCTTGTCTGTGATCTGGCTAATGAGGCATTGTCACATCATAACTCTGCACAGGTCACCGTGGTGACAGACCCTTGTTTGTCATCTGCCTAAGGGGGCATTGTGACATCATAACTCTGCACTGGTCACCCAGGTGACAGGCCCTTGTCTGTGATCTGCCTATGGGGGCACTGTGACATCATAATTCTGCACTGGTCACCCTGGTGACAGAGCCATAACTGTCATATGCCTCAGGGGGCATCGTGACCTTATAATTCTGCACTGGTCATACAGGTGACAGACCCTTGTCTGTGATCTGCCTAAGGTGTGATTGTGACATCGTAACTACCCACTGGTCACCCAGTGACAGACCCTTGTCTGTCATCTGCCTAAGGGGCCATTATGAAATCATAACCCTGTACTGGTCACCCAGGTGACAGACCCCTGTCTGTGATCTCCCTGAGGGCGCATTGTGACTTCATAGCTCTGCACTGGTCACCTTGGTGACAGACCCTTGTCTGTGATCTGCCTAAGGGTGCATTGTGACATCATAACTATGCACTGGTCACCCAGGTGACAGACCCTTTTCTGTGATCTGCCTACGGGGTCATTGTGACATCATAACTCTGCACTGGTCAGTCAGGTGTAACACCCTTGTGTGTGATCTGCCTAAGTGGGCATTGTGACATCATAAATCTACACTGGTCACCCAGGTGACAAACCCATGTCTGTGATCAGCCTAAGGGGGCATTGTGACATCATAACTCTGCACGGGTCACCCAGGTGACAGACCCTGGTCTTTGATCTGCTTAAGTGGGCATTGTGACATCATAGCTCTGCACTGAGACAACAAGTGACGTGCCCTTGTCTGTGATCTACCTAAGGGGGCATTGTGACATCATAACTCAGCACTGGGCACCCAGGTGACATGCCCATATCTGTGATCTGACTAAGGGGGCATTGTGACATCATAATCCTGCACTGGGCACCCAGGTGACAGGCCCTTGTCTGTGATCTGCCGAAGGGGGCATTGTGACATCATAACTCAGCACGGGTCACCCAGGTGACAGGTCCTTGTCTGTGATCTGCCTAAGGGGGCATTGTGACATCATAACACGGCACGGGTCACCCAGGTGACAGACCCTTGTATGTGATCTGCCTAAGGGGGCATGGTGACCTCATAACTCTACACTGGTCACCGTGGTGACAGACACTTGTCTGTGATCTGCCTAAGGGGCCTCTGTGACATCATAACTCTGCACTGGTCACCCACATGACAGACACTTGTCTGTGATCTGCCTAATGGGGCATTGTGACATCATAATTTTGCACTGGTCAAACAGGTGACAGACCCTTGTCTTTGATCTGCCTAAGTGTGCAATGTGACATCATAACTCCGCACTGGTCACCCAGGAGGTAGACCCTCGTCTTTGATCTGCTTAAGGGGGCATTGTGACACCATAACACTGAACTGTTCACCCAGGTGACAGACGCTTTTCTGTGATCTGCCTAAGGGGGCATTGTGACATCATAACACTGTACTGGTCATCGTGGTGACAGACACCTGTCTGTGATCTGCCTAAGGGGGCATTGTGTCTTCATAATTATGCACGGGTCACCCTGGTTACAGACCATTGTCTTTGATCTGCTTAAGTGGGCATGGTGACACCATAACTGTGCACTGGTAACCCAGGCGACAGACCCTGGTCTTTGATCTGCCTAAAGGAGCATTGTGACATCACAACTCTGCACTGGTCACCCAGGTGACAGACCATTTGTCTGTGATCTGCCTAAGGGGGCATTGTGACATCACAACTCTGCACTGGTCCCCCAGGTGACAGACCCTTGTCTGTGATCTGCCTAAGGGTGCATTTTTACGTCATAAATCTGCACTGGTCACCCAGGTGACAGACCTTTGTCTGTAAACTGCCTAAAGGGGTATTGTGACATCATAACTCGGCACTGGTCACTGTGGTGACAGACCCTTGTCTGTGATCTGGCTAATGAGGCATTGTCACATCATAACTCTGCACAGGTCACCGTGGTGACAGACCCTTGTTTGTCATCTGCCTAAGGAGGCATTGTGACATCATAACTCTGCACTGGGCACCCAGGTGACAGACCCTTGTCTGTGATCTGACTAAGGGGTCATTGTGACATCATTACAGTGCACTGGTCATCGTGGTGACTGACACTTGTCTGTGATCTGCCTAAGGGGTCATTGTGACTTCATAACTCTGCACGGGTCACACTGGTTACAGACCATTGTCTTTGGTCTGCTTAACTGGGCACTGTGACATGATATCTCTGCACTGGTAACCCAGGTGACAGACCCTGGTCTTGATCTGCCTAAAGGGGCATTGTGACATCATAACTCTGCACTGGTCACCCTGGTGACATACCCTTGCCTTTGATCTACTTAAGTGGTCATTGTGACATCATAACTCTGCACTGGTCACCCAGGTGGCAGACCCTGGTCTTTGATCTGCCTAAAGGGGCATTGTGACATCATAACTCTGCACTGGTCACCCAGGTGACAGACCATTTTTCTGTAATCTGCCTAAGGGGTCATTGTGACATCATAACTATGCAATTGTCACTCAGGTAGCAGACCCTTGCCTGTGATCTGCTTAATGGGGCATTGTGACATCATATCTCTACACTGGGCACCCAGGTGACAGACCCTTGTCTGTGATTTGCCTAAGGGGGCATTGTGACATCATTACTGTGCAGTGGTCACCAAGGTGACCGACCATTTTCTTTGATATGCCTAAGGAGGCATAGTGACATCATAATTCTGCACTGGTCACCCAGGTGACAGACCCTTGTCTGTGAACTGCTTAAGGGGGCATTGTGACATCATAACTCTGCACTGGTCACCCACGTGATATTCCCCTGTCTTTGATCTGCCTAAGGGGGAATTGTGACATCATAACCCTGCACGGGGCACCCAGGTGACATACCCCTGTCTGTGATCTGCCTAAACAGGCATTGTGACATCATAAGTCTGCACTGCGCAGCCAGATGACAGGCCCTTGACTGTGATCTGCATAAGTGGTAATTGTGACATCATAACTCTCCACTCGTCACCCAGGTGACAGACCCTTGACTGTGAACTGGCTAAAGGGGCATTGAGACATCGTAACTCTGCACTTGTCACCCTGGTGACAGACCCTTGTACGTTATCTGCCTAAGGGGGCATTGTGACATCATAACTCTGCACTGGTCATCGTGGTGACAGACCCTTGTCTGTGATCTGCCTCAGGGGTCATTGTGACATCTAAACTCTGCACTTGTCACCCTGGTGACAGACCCTTGTCAGTCATCTGCCTAAGGGGGCGTTGTGACATCATAACTCTGCACTGGTCACCCAGGTGACAGACCCTTGTCTGTGATCTGCCTAAGGGGGCATTGTGACATCATAACACTGCACTTGTTATCGTGGTGACAGACCCTTGTCTGTGATCTGCCTAAGGGGGCATTGTGACTTCATAACTCTGCACGGGTGACAATGGTTACAGACCATTGTCTTTGATCTGCTTAAGTGGGCATTGTTACATCATAACTCTGCACTGGTAACTCAGGTGACACACCGACGTCTTTGATCTGCCTAAAGGGGCATTGTGACATCATAACCCCTCACTGTTCACCCAGGTGAGAGACCATTTTTCTGTGATCTGCCTAAGGGGTCATTGTGTCATCATAACTCTGCACTAGTCACCCTGGTGACAGACCCTTGATTGTGATCTGCCTAAGGGGTCATTGTGATGTCATAACTATGCAATGGTCACGCAGGTGGCAGAACCTTGTCTGTGATCTGCTTAATGGGACATTGTGACATCATAACTCTACACTGGGCATCCAGGTGACAGACCCTTGTCTGTGATTAGCCTAAGGGGGCATTGTGACATCATTACTCTGCACTGGTCACGAAGGTGACAGAATATTTTCTGTGATATGCCTAAGGACGCATTGTGACATCATAAATCTGCACTGGTCACCCAGGTGACAGAACCTTGTCTGTGAACTGCTTAAGGGGGCATTGTGACATCATAACTCTGCATTGGCCACCCAGGTGACAGACACTTGTCTGTGATCTGCCTAAGGGGTCATTGTGACATCACAAAACTGCAATGGTCACCCAGGTGGCAGACCGTTGTCTGTCATCTGCTTAATGGGACATTGAGACATCATAACTGTACACCGGGAACCCAGGTGACAGACCCTTGTCTATGATCTGACTAAGGGGGCATTGTGACATCATAACTCTGCACTGGTCACCAAGGTGACAGACCGTTGTCTGTGATATGCCTAAGGAGGTATTGTGACATCATAACTCTGCACTTGTCACCCAGGTGACAGACTCTTGTCTGTGATCTGCCTAAGGGGGCATGGTGACATCATAAATCTCCACTGGTCACCCAGGTGACAGACTCTTGTCTGTGATCTGCCTAAGGGGTCGTTGTGACATCATAACTATGCAATGGTCACCAAGGTGGCAGACCGTTGTCTGTGATCTGCTTAATGGGGCATTGTGACATCATAACTCTACACTGGGCACTCAGGTGACAGACACTTGTCTGTGATTTGCCTAAGGGGTAATTGTGACATCATTACTCTGCACTGGTCACCAAGGTGACAGACCATTTTCTGTGATATGCCTAAGGAGGCATTGTGACATCATAATTCTGCCCTGGTCACCCAGGTGACAGACCCTTGTCTGTGAACTGCGTAAGGGGGCATTGTGACATCATAACTCTGCAGTGGTCACCCAGGTGACAGACCCTTGTCTGTGATCTGCCTAAGGGGGCATTGTGACATCATAACTCTCCACTGGTCACCCATTTGACAGACCCTTGTCTGTGATCTGCCTAAGGGGGCATTGTGACATCATAAGCCTGCGTTGCTCACTCAGTTGACAGACCCTTGTCTGTGATCTGTCTATGGGGGCGTTGTTGCATATTAACACTGCAATGGTCCCCGTGGTGACAGACTCTTGTCTGTGATGTGCCTAAGGGGGCATTGTGACATTATAAAGCTGCACGGGTACCCCCGGTGACAGACTCTTGTCTGTGATCTGCTAAGGGGGCATTGTGACATCATAACTCTGCATGGGTCACCCATGTGACATACCCCTGTCTGTGATCTGCCTAAGCGGGCATTGTGACATCATAAGTCTGCACAGGCCACCCAGGTGACAGGCCCTTGACTGTGATCTGCCTAAGTTTGAATTGTGACATCATAACTCTCCACTCGTCACCCAGGTGACAGACACTTGTCTGTAAACTGGCTAACGGGGCATTGTGACATCATAACTCTGAACTGGTCACCCTGGTGACAGACCCTTGTCTGTTATCTGCCTAAGGGAGCATTGTGACATCATAAACCTGCACTGGTCACCCAGATGACAGACCCTTGTCTGTGATCTGCCTAAGGGGTCATAGTGACATCTTAGCTCTGCACTGGTCACCCACGTGACAGACCCCTGTCTGTGATGTGTCTAAGGTGGCATTTTGACATTATAACTCTGCACTGGTCTCCCAGGTGACAGACCCTTGTCTGTGAACTGGCTAACGGGGCATTGTGACATCATAAATCTGCACTGGTCACCCAGGTGACAGATCATTGTCTGTGATCTGCCTAAGGGGGCATTGTGACTTCACAAGTGTGTGCTGGTCACCCAGGTGAAGGACCCTTGTCTGTGATCTGCCTAAGGGGGCATTGTGACATCACAACTCTGCACTGGTCCCCCAGGTGACAGACCCTTGTCTGTGATCTGCCTAAGGGTGCATTTTTACGTCATAAATCTGCACTGGTCACCCAGGTGACAGACTCTTGTCTGTAAACGGCCTAAAGGGGTATTGTGACATCATAACTCGGCACTGGTCACTGTGGTGACAGACCCTTGTCTGTGATCTGGCTAATGAGGCATTGTCACATCATTACTCTGCACAGGTCACCGTGGTGACAGACCCTTGTTTGTCATCTGCCTAAGGGGGCATTGTGACATCATAACTCTGCACTGGTCACCCAGGTGACAGGCCCTTGTCTGTGATCTGCCTATGGGGGCACTGTGACATCATAATTCTGCACTGGTCACCCTGGTGACAGAGCCATATCTGTCATATGCCTCAGGGGGCATTGTGACCTTATAATTCTGCACTGGTCATACAGGTGACAGACCCTTGTCTGTGATCTGCCTAAGGTGTGATTGTGACATCGTAACTACCCGCTGGTCACCCAGTGACAGACCCTTGTCTGTGATCTGCCTAAGGGGCCATTATGAAATCATAACCCTGTACTGGTCACCCAGGTGACAGACCCCTGTCTGTGATCTCCCTGAGGGGGCATTGTGACTTCATAGCTCTGCACTGGTCACCTTGGTGACAGACCCTTGTCTGTGATCTGCCTAAGGGTGCATTGTGACATCATAACTATGCACTGGTCACCCAGGTGACAGACCCTTTTCTGTGATCTGCCTACGGGGTCATTGTGACATCATAACTCTGCACTGGTCAGTCAGGTGTAACACCCTTGGTGTGATCTGCCTAAGTGGGCATTGTGACATCATAAATCTACACTGGTCACCCAGGTGACAAACCCATGTCTGTGATCAGCCTAAGGGGGCATTGTGACATCATAACTCTGCACGGGTCACCCAGGTGACAGACCCTGGTCTTTGATCTGCTTAAGTGGGCATTGTGACATCATAGCTCTGCACTGAGACAACAAGTGACGTGCCCTTGTCTGTGATCTACCTAAGGGGGCATTGTGACATCATAACTCAGCACTGGGCACCCAGGTGACATGCCCTTGACTGTGATGAGGATGAGGGGGCATTGTGACATTATAACTCTGCACTGGGCACCCAGGTGACATGCCCATATCTGTGATCTGACTAAGGGGGCATTGTGACATCATAATCCTGCACTGGGCACCCAGGTGACAGGCCCTTGTCTGTGATCTGCCGAAGGGGGCATTGTGACATCATAACTCAGCACGGGTCACCCAGGTGACAGGTCCTTGTCTGTGATCTGCCTAAGGGGGCATTGTGACATCATAACACGGCACGGGTCACCCAGGTGACAGACCCTTGTATGTGATCTGCCTAAGGGGGCATGGTGACATCATAACTCTACACTGGTCACCGTGGTGACAGACACTTGTCTGTGATCTGCCTAAGGGGCCTCTGTGACATCATAACTCTGCACTGGTCACCCACATGACAGACACTTGTCTGTGATCTGCCTAATGGGGCATTGTGACATCATAATTTTGCACTGGTCACCCAGGTGACAGACCCTTGTCTTTGATCTGCCTAAGTGTGCAATGTGACATCATAACTCCGCACTGGTCACCCAGGAGGTAGAACCTCGTCTTTGATCTGCTTAAGGGGGCATTGTGACACCATAACACTGAACTGTTCACCCAGGTGACAGACGCTTTTCTGTGATCTGCCTAAGGGTTCATTGTGACATCATAACACTGTACTGGTCATCGTGGTGACAGACACCTGTCTGTGATCTGCCTAAGGGGGCATTGTGCCTTCATAATTATGCACGGGTCACCCTGGTTACAGACCATTGTCTTTGATCTGCTTAAGTGGGCATGGTGACACCATAACTGTGCACTGGTAACCCAGGCGACAGACCCTGGTCTTTGATCTGCCTAAAGGAGCATTGTGACATCACAACTCTGCACTGGTCACCCAGGTGACAGACCATTTGTCTGTGATCTGCCTAAGGGGGCATTGTGACATCACAACTCTGCACTGGTCCCCCAGGTGACAGACCCTTGTCTGTGATCTGCCTAAGGGTGCATTTTTACGTCATAAATCTGCGCTGGTCACCCAGGTGACAGACCCTTGTCTGTAAACTGCCTAAAGGGGTATTGTGACATCATAACTCGGCACTGGTCACTGTGGTGACAGACCCTTGTCTGTGATCTGGCTAATGAGGCATTGTCACATCATAACTCTGCACAGGTCACCGTGGTGACAGACCCTTGTTTGTCATCTGCCTAAGGAGGCATTGTGACATCATAACTCTGCACTGGCCACCCAGGTGACAGACCCTTGTCTGTGATCTGACTAAGGGGTCATTGTGACATCATTACAGTGCACTGGTCATCGTGGTGACAGACACTTGTCTGTGATCTGCCTAAGGGGTCATTGTGACTTCATAACTCTGCACGGGTCACACTGGTTACAGACCATTGTCTTTGGTCTGCTTAACTGGGCACTGTGACATGATATCTCTGCACTGGTAACCCAGGTGACAGACCCTGGTCTTGATCTGCCTAAAGGGGCATTGTGACATCATAACTCTGCACTGGTCACCCTGGTGACATACCCTTGCCTTTGATCTACTTAAGTGGTCATTGTGACATCATAACTCTGCACTGGTCACCCAGGTGGCAGACCCTGGTCTTTGATCTGCCTAAAGGGGCATTGTGACATCATAACTCTGCACTGGTCACCCAGGTGACAGACCATTTGTCTGTAATCTGCCTAAGGGGTCATTGTGACATCATAACTATGCAGTTGTCACTCAGGTAGCAGACCCTTGCCTGTGATCTGCTTAATGGGGCATTGTGACATCATATCTCTACACTGGGCACCCAGGTGACAGACCCTTGTCTGTGATTTGCCTAAGGGGGCATTGTGACATCATTACTCTGCAGTGGTCACCAAGGTGACCGACCATTTCCTTTGATATGCCTAAGGAGGCATAGTGACATCATAATTCTGCACTGGTCACCCAGGTGACAGACCCTTGTCTGTGAACTGCTTAAGGGGGCATTGTGACATCATAACTCTGCACTGGTCACCCACGTGATATACCCTTGTCTTTGATCTGCCTAAGGGGGAATTGTGACATCATAACCCTGCACGGGGCACCCAGGTGACATACCCCTGTCTGTGATCTGCCTAAACAGGCATTGTGACATCATAAGTCTGCACTGCGCAGCCAGGTGACAGGCCCTTGACTGTGATCTGCATAAGTGGGAATTGTGACATCATAACTCTCCACTCGTCACCCAGGTGACAGACCCTTGACTGTGAACTGGCTAAAGGGGCATTGAGACATCGTAACTCTGCACTTGTCACCCTGGTGACAGACCCTTGTACGTTATCTGCCTAAGGGGGCATTGTGACATCATAACTCTGCACTGGTCATCGTGGTGACAGACCCTTGTCTGTGATCTGCCTCAGGGGTCATTGTGACATCTAAATTCTGCACTTGTCACCCTGGTGACAGACCCTTGTCAGTCATCTGCCTAAGGGGGCGTTGTGACATCATAACTCTGCACTGGTCACCCAGGTGACAGACCCTTGTCTGTGATCTGCCTAAGGGGGCATTGTGACATCATAACACTGCACTTGTTATCATGGTGACAGACCCTTGTCTGTGATCTGCCTAAGGGGGCATTGTGACTTCATAACTCTGCACGGGTGACAATGGTTACAGACCATTGTCTTTGATCTGCTTAAGTGGGCATTGTTACATCATAACACTGCACTGGTAACTCAGGTGACACACCGACGTCTTTGATCTGCCTAAAGGGGCATTGTGACATCATAACCCCTCACTGTTCACCCAGGTGAGAGACCATTTTTCTGTGATCTGCCTAAGGGGTCATTGTGTCATCATAACTCTGCACTAGTCACCCTGGTGACAGACCCTTGATTGTGATCTGCCTAAGGGGTCATTGTGATGTCATAACTATGCAATGGTCACGCAGGTGGCAGACCCTTGTCTGTGATCTGCTTAATGGGACATTGTGACATCATAACTCTACACTGGGCATCCAGGTGACAGACCCTTGTCTGTGATTAGCCTAAGGGGGCATTGTGACATCATTACTCTGCACTGGTCACGAAGGTGACAGAATATTTTCTGTGATATGCCTAAGGAGGCATTGTGACATCATAAATCTTCACTGGTCACCCAGGTGACAGAACCTTGTCTGTGAACTGCTTAAGGGGGCATTGTGACATCATAACTCTGCATTGGTCACCCAGGTGACAGACACTTGTCTGTGATCTACCTAAGGGGTCATTGTGACATCACAAAACTGCAATGGTCACCCAGGTGGCAGACCGTTGTCTGTCATCTGCTTAATGGGACATTGAGACATCATAACTGTACACCGGGAACCCAGGTGACAGACCCTTGTCTATGATCTGACTAAGGGGGCATTGTGACATCATAACTCTGCACTGGTCACCAAGGTGACAGACCGTTGTCTGTGATATGCCTAAGGAGGTATTGTGACATCATAACTCTGCACTTGTCACCCAGGTGACAGACTCTTGTCTGTGATCTGCCTAAGGGGGCATGGTGACATCATAAATCTCCACTGGTCACCCAGGTGACAGAATCTTGTCTGTGATCTGCCTAAGGGGTCGTTGTGACATCATAAATATGCAATGGTCACCAAGGTGGCAGAATGTTGTCTGTGATCTGCTTAATGGGGCATTGTGACATCATAACTCTACACTGGGCACTCAGGTGACAGACCCTTGTCTGTGATTTGCCTAAGGGGTAATTGTGACATCATTACTCTGCACTGGTCACCAAGGTGACAGACCATTTTCTGTGATATGCCTAAGGAGGCATTGTGACATCATAATTCTGCCCTGGTCACCCAGGTGACAGACCCTTGTCTGTGAACTGCGTAAGGGGGCATTGTGACATCATAACTCTGCAGTGGTCACCCAGGTGACAGACCCTTGTCTGTGATCTGCCTAAGGGGGCATTGTGACATCATAACTCTCCACTGGTCACCCATTTGACAGACCCTTGTCTGTGATCTGCCTAAGGGGGCATTGTGACATCATAAGCCTGCGTTGCTCACTCAGGTGACAGACCCTTGTCTGTGATCTGTCTATGGGGGCGTTGTTGCATATTAACACTGCAATGGTCCCCGTGGTGACAGACTCTTGTCTGTGATCTGCCTAAGGGGGCATTGTGACATTATAAAGCTGCACGGGTACCCCAGGTGACAGACTCTTGTCTGTGATCTGCTACGGGGGCATTGTGACATCATAACTCTGCACGGGTCACCCATGTGACATACCCTTGTCTGTGATCTGCCTAAAGGGGCATTGTGACATCATAACTCTGCACGGGTCACGTAGGTGGCAGACCATTGTCTGTGAACTGCCTAAGGGGGCATTCTGACATCATAACACTGCAAGGTGCACCCAGGTGACATACCCCTGTCTGTGATCTGCCTAAGCGGGCATTGTGACATCATAAGTCTGCACAGGCCACCCAGGTGACAGGCCCTTGACTGTGATCTGCCTAAGTTTGAATTGTGACATCATAACTCTCCACTCGTCACCCAGGTGACAGACACTTGTCTGTAAACTGGCTAACGGGGCATTGTGACATCATAACTCTGAACTGGTCACCCTGGTGACAGACCCTTGTCTGTTATCTGCCTAAGGGAGCATTGTGACATCATCACCCTGCACTGGTCACCCAGATGACAGACCCTTGTCTGTGATCTGCCTAAGGGGTCATAGTGACATCATAGCTCTGCACTGGTCACCCACGTGACAGACCCCTGTCTGTGATGTGTCTAAGGTGGCATTTTGACATTATAACTCTGCACTGGTCTCCCAGGTGACAGACCCTTGTCTGTGAACTGCCTAAGGGGGCATTGTGACATCATAAATCTGCACTGGTCACCCAGGTGACAGATCATTGCCTGTGATCTGCCTAAGGGGGCATTGTGACTTCACAAGTGTGTGCTGGTCACCCAGGTGAAGGACCCTTGTCTGTGATCTGCCTAAGGGGGCATTGTGACATCACAACTCTGCACTGGTCCCCCAGGTGACAGACCCTTGTCTGTGATCTGCCTAAGGGTGCATTTTTACGTCATAAATCTGCACTGGTCACCCAGGTGACAGACTCTTGTCTGTAAACTCCCTAAAGGGGTATTGTGACATCATAACTCGGCACTGGTCACTGTGGTGACAGACCCTTGTCTGTGACCTGGCTAATGCGGCATTGTCACATCATAACTCTGCACAGGTCACCGTGGTGACAGACCCTTGTTTGTCATCTGCCTAAGGGGGCATTGTGACATCATAACTCTGCACTGGTCACCCAGGTGACAGGCCCTTGTCTGTGATCTGCCTATGGGGGCACTGTGACATCATAATTCTGCACTGGTCACCCTGGTGACAGAGCCATATCTGTCATATGCCTCAGGGGGCATTGTGACCTTATAATTCTGCACTGGTCATACAGGTGACAGACCCTTGTCTGTGATCTGCCTAAGGTGTGATTGTGACATCGTAACTACCCACTGGTCACCCAGTGACAGACCCTTGTCTGTGATCTGCCTAAGGGGCCATTGTGAAATCATAACCCTGTACTGGTCACCCAGGTGACAGAACCCTGTCTGTGATCTCCCTGAGGGCGCATTGTGACTTCATAGCTCTGCACTGGTCACCTTGGTGACAGACCCTTGTCTGTGATCTGCCTAAGGGTGCATTGTGACATCATAACTATGCACTGGTCACCCAGGTGACAGACCCTTTTCTGTGATCTGCCTACGGGGTCATTGTGACATCATAACTCTGCACTGGTCAGTCAGGTGTAACACCCTTGGTGTGATCTGCCTAAGTGGGCATTGTGACATCATAAATCTACACTGGTCACCCAGGTGACAAACCCATGTCTGTGATCAGCCTAAGGGGGCATTGTGACATCATAACTCTGCACGGGTCACCCAGGTGACAGACCCTGGTCTTTGATCTGCTTAAGTGGGCATTGTGACATCATAGCTCTGCACTGAGACAACAAGTGACGTGCCCTTGTCTGTGATCTACCTAAGGGGGCATTGTGATATCATAACTCAGCACTGGGCACCCAGGTGACATGCCCTTGACTGTGATGAGGATGAGGGGGCATTGTGACATTATAACTCTGCACTGGGCACCCAGGTGACATGCCCATATCTGTGATCTGACTAAGGGGGCATTGTGACATCATAATCCTGCACTGGGCACCCAGGTGACAGGCCCTTGTCTGTGATCTGCCGAAGGGGGCATTGTGACATCATAACTCAGCACGGGTCACCCAGGTGACAGGTCCTTGTCTGTGATCTGCCTAAGGGGGCATTGTGACATCATAACACGGCACGGGTCACCCAGGTGACAGACCCTTGTATGTGATCTGCCTAAGGGGGCATGGTGACATCATAACTCTACACTGGTCACCGTGGTGACAGACACTTGTCTGTGATCTGCCTAAGGGGCCTCTGTGACATCATAACTCTGCATTGGTCACCCACATGACAGACACTTGTCTGTGATCTGCCTAATGGGTCATTGTGACATCATAATTTTGCAATGGTCAAACAGGTGACAGACCCTTGTCTTTGATCTGCCTAAGTGTGCAATGTGACATCATAACTCCGCCCTGGTCACCCAGGAGGTAGACCCTCGTCTTTGATCTGCTTAAGGGGGCATTGTGACACCATAACACTGAACTGTTCACCCAGGTGACAGACGCTTTTCTGTGATCTGCCTAAGGGGGCATTGTGACATTATAAAGCTGCACGGGTACCCCAGGTGACAGACTCTTGTCTGTGATCTGCTAAGGGGGCATTGTGACATCATAACTCTGCACGGGTCACCCATGTGACATACCCTTGTCTGTGATCTGCCTAAAGGGGCATTGTGACATCATAACTCTGCACGGGTCACGTAGGTGGCAGACCATTGTCTGTGAACTGCCTAAGGGGGCATTCTGACATCATAACACTGCAAGGGGCACCCAGGTGACATACCCCTGTCTGTGATCTGCCTAAGCGGGCATTGTGACATCATAAGTCTGCACAGGCCACCCAGGTGACAGGCCCTTGACTGTGATCTGCCTAAGTTTGAATTGTGACATCATAACTCTCCACTCATCACCCAGGTGACAGACACTTGTCTGTAAACTGGCTAACGGGGCATTGTGACATCATAACTCTGAACTGGTCACCCTGGTGACAGACCCTTGTCTGTTATCTGCCTAAGGGAGCATTGTGACATCATAACCCTGCACTGGTCACCCAGATGACAGACCCTTGTCTGTGATCTGCCTAAGGGGTCATAGTGACATCATAGCTCTGCACTGGTCACCCACGTGACAGACCCCTGTCTGTGATGTGTCTAAGGTGGCATTTTGACATTATAACTCTGCACTGGTCTCCCAGGTGACAGACCCTTGTCTGTGAACTGCCTAAGGGGGCATTGTGACATCATAAATCTGCACTGGTCCCCCAGGTGACAGATACTTGTCTGTGATCTGCCTAATGGGGCATTGTGACATCATAATTTTGCACTGGTCAAACAGGTGACAGACCCTTGTCTTTGATCTGCCTAAGTGTGCAATGTGACATCATAACTCCGCACTGGTCACCCAGGAGGTAGACCCTCGTCTTTGATCTGCTTAAGGGGGCATTGTGACACCATAACACTGAACTGTTCACCCAGGTGACAGACGCTTTTCTGTGATCTGCCTAAGGGGGCATTGTGACATCATAACACTGTACTGGTTATCGTGGTGACAGACACCTGTCTGTGATCTGCCTAAGGGGGCATTGTGTCTTCATAATTATGCACGGGTCACCCTGGTTACAGACCATTGTCTTTGATCTGCTTAAGTGGGCATGGTGACACCATAACTGTGCACTGGTAACCCAGGCGACAGACCCTGGTCTTTGATCTGCCTAAAGGAGCATTGTGACATCACAACTCTGCACTGGTCACCCAGGTGACAGACCATTTGTCTGTGATCTGCCTAAGGGGGCATTGTGACATCACAACTCTGCACTGGTCCCCCAGGTGACAGACCCTTGTCTGTGATCTGCCTAAGGGTGCATTTTTACGTCATAAATCTGCACTGGTCACCCAGGTGACAGACCCTTGTCTGTAAACTGCCTAAAGGGGTATTGTGACATCATAACTCGGCACTGGTCACTGTGGTGACAGACCCTTGTCTGTGATCTGGCTAATGATTCATTGTCACATCATAACTCTGCACAGGTCACCGTGGTGACAGACCCTTGTTTGTCATCTGCCTAAGGAGGCATTGTGACATCATAACTCTGCACTGGTCACCCAGGTGACAGGCCTTTGTCTGTGATCTGCCTATGGGGGCATTGTGACATCATAACTCTGCACTGGTCACGCTTGTGACAGAGCCATATCCGTCATATGCTTCAGGGGGCATTGTGAAATTATAACTCTGCACTGGTCACCCAGGTGACAGACCCTTGTCTGTGATCTGCCTAAGGTGTGATTGTGACATCGTAACTATCTGCTGGTCACCCAGTGACAGACCCTTGTCTGTGATCTGCCTAAGGGGCCATTATGAAATCATAACCCTGTACTGGTCACCCAGGTGACAGACCCCTGTCTGTGATCTCCCTGAGGGGGCATTGTGACTTCATAGCTCTGCACTGGTCACCTTGGTGACAGACCCTTGTCTGTGATCTGCCTAAGGGTGCATTGTAACATCATAACTATGCACTGGTCACCCAGGTGACAGACCCTTTTCTTTGATCTGCCTAAGGGTCATTGTGACATCATAACTCTGCACTGGTCAGCCAGGTGTAACACCCTTGTGTGTGATCTGCCTAAGTGGGCATTGTGACATCATAAATCTGCACTGCTCACCCAGGTTACAGACCCATGTCTGTGATCTGCCTAAGGGGGCATTGTGACATCATAACTCTGCACGGGTCACCCAGGTGACAGACCCTTGTCTGTGATCTGCATAAGGCGTCATTGTGACATCATAACTCTGCACAGGTCACCATGGTGACAGACCCTGGTCTTTGATCTGCTTAAGTAGGCATTGTGACAACATAGCTCTGCACTGAGACAACAGGTGACATGCCTTTGTCTGTGATCTGCCTAAGGGGGCATTGTGACATCATAACACTGTACTGGTCATCGTGGTGACAGACACCTGTCTGTGATCTGCCTAAGGGGGCATTGTGTCTTCATAGCTATGCACGGGTCACCCTGGTTACAGACCATTGTCTTTGATCTGCTTAAGTGAGCACGGTGACATCATAACTGTGCACTGGTAACCCAGGTGACAGACTCTGGTCTTTGATCTGCCTAAAGGAGCATTGTGACAACATAACTCTGCACTGGTCACCCAGGTGACAGACCATTTGTCTGTGATCTGCCTCAGGGGTCATTGTGACATCTAAATTCTGCACTTGTCACCCTGGTGACAGACCCTTTTCAGTCATCTGCCTAAGGGGTCGTTGTGACATCATAACTCTGCACTGGTCACCCAGGTGACAGACCCTTGTCTGTGATCTGCCTAAGGGGGCATTGTGACATCATAACACTGCACTTGTTATCGTGGTGACAGACCCTTGTCTGTGATCTGCCTAAGGGGGCATTGTGACTTCATAACTCTGCACGGGTGACAATGGTTACAGACCATTGTCTTTGATCTGCTTAAGTGGGCATTGTTACATCATAACCCTGCACTGATAACTCAGGTGACACACCGACGTCTTTGATCTGCCTAAAGGGGCATTGTGACATCATAACCCCTCACTGTTCACCCAGGTGAGAGACCATTTTTCTGTGATCTGCCTAAGGGGTCATTGTGTCATCATAACTCTGCACTAGTCACCCTGGTGACAGACCCTTGATTGTGATCTGCCTAAGGGGTCATTGTGATGTCATAACTATGCAATGGTCACGCAGGTGGCAGACCCTTGTCTGTGATCTGCTTAATGGGACATTGTGACATCATAACTCTACACTGGGCATCCAGGTGACAGACCCTTGTCTGTGATTAGCCTAAGGGGGCATTGTGACATCATTACTCTGCAGTGGTCACCAAGGTGACAGAATATTTTCTGTGATATGCCTAAGGAGGCATTGTGACATCATGAATCTGCACTGGTCACCCAGGTGACAGAACCTTGTCTGTGAACTGCTTAAGGGGGCATTGTGACATCATAACTCTGCATTGGTCACCCAGGTGACAGACACTTGTCTGTGATCTGCCTAAGGGGTCATTGTGACATCACAAAACTGCAATGGTCACCCAGGTGGCAGACCGTTGTCTGTCATCTGCTTAATGGGACATTGAGACATCATAACTGTACACCGGGAACCCAGGTGACAGACCCTTGTCTATGATCTGACTAAGGGGGCATTGTGACATCATAACTCTGCACTGGTCACCAAGGTGACAGAGCGTTGTCTGTGATATGCCTAAGGAGGTATTGTGACATCATAACTCTGCACTTGTCACCCAGGTGACAGACTCTTGTCTGTGATCTGCCTAAGGGGGCATGGTGACATCATAAATCTCCACTGGTCACCCAGGTGACAGAATCTTGTCTGTGATCTGCCTAAGGGGTCGTTGTGACATCATAAATATGCAATGGTCACCAAGGTGGCAGAATGTTGTCTGTGATCTGCTTAATGGGGCATTGTGACATCATAACTCTACACTGGGCACTCAGGTGACAGACCCTTGTCTGTGATTTGCCTAAGGGGTAATTGTGACATCATTACTCTGCACTGGTCACCAAGGTGACAGACCATTTTCTGTGATATGCCTAAGGAGGCATTGTGACATCATAATTCTGCCCTGGTCACCCAGGTGACAGACCCTTGTCTGTGAACTGCGTAAGGGGGCATTGTGACATCATAACTCTGCAGTGGTCACCCAGGTGACAGACCCTTGTCTGTGATCTGCCTAAGGGGGCATTGTGATATCATAACTCTCCACTGGTCACCCATTTGACAGACCCTTGTCTGTGATCTGCCTAAGGGGGCATTGTGACATCATAAGCCTGCGTTGCTCACTCAGGTGACAGACCCTTGTCTGTGATCTGTCTATGGGGGCGTTGTTGCATATTAACACTGCAATGGTCCCCGTGGTGACAGACTCTTGTCTGTGATCTGCCTAAGGGGGCATTGTGACATTATAAAGCTGCACGGGTACCCCAGGTGACAGACTCTTGTCTGTGATCTGCTAAGGGGGCATTGTGACATCATAACTCTGCACGGGTCACCCATGTGACATACCCTTGTCTGTGATCTGCCTAAAGGGGCATTGTGACATCATAACTCTGCACGGGTCACGTAGGTGGCAGACCATTGTCTGTGAACTGCCTAAGGGGGCATACTGGCATCATAACACTGCAAGGTGCACCCAGGTGACATACCCCTGTCTGTGATCTGCCTAAGCGGGCATTGTGACATCATAAGTCTGC
Source organism: Gorilla gorilla gorilla (assembly GCF_029281585.2). Taxonomy (NCBI): domain Eukaryota; kingdom Metazoa; phylum Chordata; class Mammalia; order Primates; family Hominidae; genus Gorilla; species Gorilla gorilla. The sequence goes on along the minus strand of NC_073241.2, from coordinate 30,446,550 downwards.
ACAGGCCACCCAGGTGACAGGCCCTTGACTGTGATCTGCCTAAGTTTGAATTGTGACATCATAACTCTCCACTCGTCACCCAGGTGACAGACACTTGTCTGTAAACTGGCTAACGGGGCATTGTGACATCATAACTCTGAACTGGTCACCCTGGTGACAGACCCTTGTCTGTTATCTGCCTAAGGGAGCATTGTGACATCATCACCCTGCACTGGTCACCCAGATGACAGACCCTTGTCTGTGATCTGCCTAAGGGGTCATAGTGACATCATAGCTCTGCACTGGTCACCCACGTGACAGACCCCTGTCTGTGATGTGTCTAAGGTGGCATTTTGACATTATAACTCTGCACTGGTCTCCCAGGTGACAGACCCTTGTCTGTGATCTGCCTAAGGTGTGATTGTGACATCGTAACTACCCACTGGTCACCCAGTGACAGACCCTTGTCTGTGATCTGCCTAAGGGGCCATTGTGAAATCATAACCCTGTACTGGTCACCCAGGTGACAGACCCCTGTCTGTGATCTCCCTGAGGGCGCATTGTGACTTCATAGCTCTGCACTGGTCCCCCAGGTGACAGACCCTTGTCTGTGATCTGCCTAAGGGTGCATTGTGACATCATAACTATGCACTGGTCACCCAGGTGACAGACCCTTTTCTGTGATCTGCCTACGGGGTCATTGTGACATCATAACTCTACTGGTCAGTCAGGTGTAACACCCTTGGTGTGATCTGCCTAAGTGGGCATTGTGACATCATAAATCTACACTGGTCACCCAGGTGACAAACCCATGTCTGTGATCAGCCTAAGGGGGCATTGTGACATCATAACTCTGCACGGGTCACCCAGGTGACAGACCCTGGTCTTTGATCTGCTTAAGTGGGCATTGTGACATCATAGCTCTGCACTGAGACAACAAGTGACGTGCCCTTGTCTGTGATCTACCTAAGGGGGCATTGTGACATCATAACTCAGCACTGGGCACCCAGGTGACATGCCCTTGACTGTGATGAGGATGAGGGGGCATTGTGACATTATAACTCTGCACTGGGCACCCAGGTGACATGCCCATATCTGTGATCTGACTAAGGGGGCATTGTGACATCATAATCCTGCACTGGGCACCCAGGTGACAGGCCCTTGTCTGTGATCTGCCGAAGGGGGCATTGTGACATCATAACTCAGCACGGGTCACCCAGGTGACAGGTCCTTGTCTGTGATCTGCCTAAGGGGGCATTGTGACATCATAACACGGCACGGGTCACCCAGGTGACAGACCCTTGTATGTGATCTGCCTAAGGGGGCATGGTGACATCATAACTCTACACTGGTCACCGTGGTGACAGACACTTGTCTGTGATCTGCCTAAGGGGCCTCTGTGACATCATAACTCTGCACTGGTCACCCACATGACAGACACTTGTCTGTGATCTGCCTAATGGGGCATTGTGACATCATAATTTTGCACTGGTCAAACAGGTGACAGACCCTTGTCTTTGATCTGCCTAAGTGTGCAATGTGACATCATAACTCCGCCCTGGACACCCAGGAGGTAGACCCTCGTCTTTGATCTGCTTAAGGGGGCATTGTGACACCATAACACTGAACTGTTCACCCAGGTGACAGACGCTTTTCTGTGATCTGCCTAAGGGGGCATTGTGACATTATAAAGCTGCACGGGTACCCCAGGTGACAGACTCTTGTCTGTGATCTGCTAAGGGGGCATTGTGACATCATAACTCTGCACGGGTCACCCATGTGACATACCCTTGTCTGTGATCTGCCTAAAGGGGCATTGTGACATCATAACTCTGCACGGGTCACGTAGGTGGCAGACCATTGTCTGTGAACTGCCTAAGGGGGCATTCTGACATCATAACACTGCAAGGGGCACCCAGGTGACATACCCCTGTCTGTGATCTGCCTAAGCGGGCATTGTGACATCATAAGTCTGCACAGGCCACCCAGGTGACAGGCCCTTGACTGTGATCTGCCTAAGTTTGAATTGTGACATCATAACTCTCCACTCGTCACCCAGGTGACAGACACTTGTCTGTAAACTGGCTAACGGGGCATTGTGACATCATAACTCTGAACTGGTCACCCTGGTGACAGACCCTTGTCTGTTATCTGCCTAAGGGAGCATTGTGACATCATAACCCTGCACTGGTCACCCAGATGACAGACCCTTGTCTGTGATCTGCCTAAGGGGTCATAGTGACATCATAGCTCTGCACTGGTCACCCACGTGACAGACCCCTGTCTGTGATGTGTCTAAGGTGGCATTTTGACATTATAACTCTGCACTGGTCTCCCAGGTGACAGACCCTTGTCTGTGAACTGCCTAAGGGGGCATTGTGACATCATAAATCTGCACTGGTCACCCAGGTGACAGATCATTGTCTGTGATCTGCCTAAAGGGGCACTGTGACTTCACAATTGTGTGCTGGTCACCCAGGTGAAGGACCCTTGTCTGTGATCTGCCTAAGGGGGCATTGTGACATCACAACTCTGCACTGGTCCCCCAGGTGACAGACCCTTGTCTGTGATCTGCCTAAGGGTGCATTTTTACGTCATAAATCTGCACTGGTCACCCAGGTGACAGACTCTTGTCTGTAAACTGCCTAAAGGGGTATTGTGACATCATAACTCGGCACTGGTCACTGTGGTGACAGACCCTTGTCTGTGATCTGGCTAATGAGGCATTGTCACATCATAACTCTGCACAGGTCACCGTGGTGACAGACCCTTGTTTGTCATCTGCCTAAGGGGGCACTGTGACATCATAATTCTGCACTGGTCACCCTGGTGACAGAGCCATATCTGTCATATGCCTCAGGGGGCATTGTGACCTTATAATTCTGCACTGGTCATACAGGTGACAGACCCTTGTCTGTGATCTGCCTAAGGTGTGATTGTGACATCGTAACTACCCACTGGTCACCCAGTGACAGACCCTTGTCTGTGATCTGCCTAAGGGGCCATTATGAAATCATAACCCTGTACTGGTCACCCAGGTGACAGACCCCTGTCTGTGATCTCCCTGAGGGGGCATTGTGACTTCATAGCTCTGCACTGGTCACCTTGGTGACAGACCCTTGTCTGTGATCTGCCTAAGGGTGCATTGTGACATCATAACTATGCACTGGTCACCCAGGTGACAGACCCTTTTCTGTGATCTGCCTACGGGGTCATTGTGACATCATAACTCTGCACTGGTCAGTCAGGTGTAACACCCTTGTGTGTGATCTGCCTAAGTGGGCATTGTGACATCATAAATCTACACTGGTCACCCAGGTGACAAACCCATGTCTGTGATCAGCCTAAGGGGGCATTGTGACATCATAACTCTGCACGGGTCACCCAGGTGACAGACCCTGGTCTTTGATCTGCTTAAGTGGGCATTGTGACATCATAGCTCTGCACTGAGACAACAAGTGACGTGCCCTTGTCTGTGATCTACCTAAGGGGGCATTGTGACATCATAACTCAGCACTGGGCACCCAGGTGACATGCCCTTGACTGTGATGAGGATGAGGGGGCATTGTGACATTATAACTCTGCACTGGGCACCCAGGTGACATGCCCATATCTGTGATCTGACTAAGGGGGCATTGTGACATCATAATCCTGCACTGGGCACCCAGGTGACAGGCCCTTGTCTGTGATCTGCCGAAGGGGGCATTGTGACATCATAACTCAGCACGGGTCACCCAGGTGACAGGTCCTTGTCTGTGATCTGCCTAAGGGGGCATTGTGACATCATAACACGGCACGGGTCACCCAGGTGACAGACCCTTGTATGTGATCTGCCTAAGGGGGCATGGTGACATCATAACTCTACACTGGTCACCGTGGTGACAGACACTTGTCTGTGATCTGCCTAAGGGGCCTCTGTGACATCATAACTCTGCACTGGTCACCCACATGACAGACACTTGTCTGTGATCTGCCTAATGGGGCATTGTGACATCATAATTTTGCACTGGTCAAACAGGTGACAGACCCTTGTCTTTGATCTGCCTAAGTGTGCAATGTGACATCATAACTCCGCACTGGTCACCCAGGAGGTAGACCCTCGTCTTTGATCTGCTTAAGGGGGCATTGTGACACCATAACACTGAACTGTTCACCCAGGTGACAGACGCTTTTCTGTGATCTGCCTAAGGGGGCATTGTGACATCATAACACTGTACTGGTCATCGTGGTGACAGACACCTGTCTGTGATCTGCCTAAGGGGGCATTGTGTCTTCATAATTATGCACGGGTCACCCTGGTTACAGACCATTGTCTTTGATCTGCTTAAGTGGGCTTGGTGACACCATAACTGTGCACTGGTTACCCAGGCGACAGACCCTGGTCTTTGATCTGCCTAAAGGAGCATTGTGACATCACAACTCTGCACTGGTCACCCAGGTGACAGACCATTTGTCTGTGATCTGCCTAAGGGGGCATTGTGACATCACAACTCTGCACTGGTCCCCCAGGTGACAGACCCTTGTCTGTGATCTGCCTAAGGGTGCATTTTTACGTCATAAATCTGCACTGGTCACCCAGGTGACAGACCCTTGTCTGTAAACTGCCTAAAGGGGTATTGTGACATCATAACTCGGCACTGGTCACTGTGGTGACAGACCCTTGTCTGTGATCTGGCTAATGAGGCATTGTCACATCATAACTCTGCACAGGTCACCGTGGTGACAGACCCTTGTTTGTCATCTGCCTAAGGAGGCATTGTGACATCATAACTCTGCACTGGTCACCCAGGTGACAGGCCTTTGTCTGTGATCTGCCTATGGGGGCATTGTGACATCATAACTCTGCACTGGTCACGCTTGTGACAGAGCCATATCCGTCATATGCTTCAGGGGGCATTGTGAAATTATAACTCTGCACTGGTCACCCAGGTGACAGACCCTTGTCTGTGATCTGCCTAAGGTGTGATTGTGACATCGTAACTATCTGCTGGTCACCCAGTGACAGACCCTTGTCTGTGATCTGCCTAAGGGGCCATTATGAAATCATAACCCTGTACTGGTCACCCAGGTGACAGACCCCTGTCTGTGATCTCCCTGAGGGGGCATTGTGACTTCATAGCTCTGCACTGGTCACCTTGGTGACAGACCCTTGTCTGTGATCTGCCTAAGGGTGCATTGTAACATCATAAGTATGCACTGGTCACCCAGGTGACAGACCCTTTTCTTTGATCTGCCTAAGGGTCATTGTGACATCATAACTCTGCACTGGTCAGCCAGGTGTAACACCCTTGTGTGTGATCTGCCTAAGTGGGCATTGTGACATCATAAATCTGCACTGCTCACCCAGGTTACAGACCCATGTCTGTGATCTGCCTAAGGGGGCATTGTGACATCATAACTCTGCACGGGTCACCCAGGTGACAGACCCTTGTCTGTGATCTGCATAAGGCGTCATTGTGACATCATAACTCTGCACAGGTCACCATGGTGACAGACCCTGGTCTTTGATCTGCTTAAGTAGGCATTGTGACAACATAGCTCTGCACTGAGACAACAGGTGACATGCCTTTGTCTGTGATCTGCCTAAGGGGGCATTGTGACATCATAACACTGTACTGGTCATCGTGGTGACAGACACCTGTCTGTGATCTGCCTAAGGGGGCATTGTGTCTTCATAGCTATGCACGGGTCACCCTGGTTACAGACCATTGTCTTTGATCTGCTTAAGTGAGCATGGTGACATCATAACTGTGCACTGGTAACCCAGGTGACAGACTCTGGTCTTTGATCTGCCTAAAGGAGCATTGTGACAACATAACTCTGCACTGGTCACCCAGGTGACAGACCATTTGTCTGTGATCTGCCTAAGGGGGCATTGTGACATCAGAACTCTGCACGGGTCACCCAGGTGACACCCTTGTCTGTGAGCTGCCTAAAGGGGCATTGTGACTTCATAACTCTGCACTGGTCCCCCACGTGACATACCCTTGATTCTGATCTGCCTAAGGGGGCATTGTGACATCATAGCGCTGCACGGGGCATGCAGGTGACAGAACCTTGTCTGTGAACTGCCTAACGGGGCATTGTGACATCGTAACTCTGCACTGGTCACCCAGATGACAGGTCCTTGTCTGTGATCTGCCTAAAGGGTCATTTTGACATCATAACTCTGCATGTGTCAGCCAGGTGACAGATCCTTGTCTTTGATCTGCGTAAGGGGGCATTGTGACATCATAAATCTGCACTGGTCACCGTGGTGACACACCCTTGTCTGTGATCTGCCTTAGGGGGCATTTTGACATTGTAATTCTCCACAGGTCACCCTGGTGAGCTACCCTTGTCTGTGATCTGCCTAAGGGGGCATTGTGACATCATAATTCTGCACTGGTCAGCCAGTGGCAGACCCTTGTCTTTGACCTGTCTAAGGGGGTATTGTCACATCATAACTCTGCACGTGGCACCCAGGTGACAGACCCTTGTCTGTGATCTGCCTAAGGGGGAATTGTGACTTCATAACTCTGCACTAGTCACCCAGGTGAGAGACCCTTGTTTTTGATCACCCTAGGGGGGCATTGTGACATTATAACCCTGCACTGCTCACCCTGTTGACAGATCCTTGTCTGTTATCTGCCTAAAGGGGAATTGTGACATCATAACTCTGCACCAGTCACCCAGGTGACAGAGCCATGTCTGTGATCTGCCTAAGGGGGCAATGTGACATCATAACTCTGCACTGGTCACCCAGGTGACAGGCCCTTGACTGTGATCTGCCTAAGGGGGCATTGTGACATCATAACTCTGCACGGGGTGCCCAGGTGACAGTCCCTTGTCTGTGATCTGCCTAAGCGGGCATTGTGACATCATAACTCTGCACGGGTCACACAGTTGACAGGCCTTTGTCTGCGATCTGCCTAAGGGGGCATTGTGACATTTTAACACTGCATGGGTCCCCCAGGTGACAGACCCTTGTCTGTGATCTGTGTAAGGGGGAATTGTGATATCATAACTCTGCACGGGTCACCCAGATGACAGACCCTTCTCTTTGATCTGCCTAAGTGGGCATTGTGACATCATAACTCTGCACTGGACACCCCGGTGAGAGACCGTTGTCTGTAAACTGCCTAAGGGGGCATTGTGACATCATAAGTCCGCACTAGTCACGCAGGTGACAGACCCTTCTCTGTGATCTGCCTAAGTGGGCATTGTGACATCATAACATTGCACTGGTCACCCAGGTGACAGACCCTTGTCTGTGAACTGCCTAAGGGATCATTGTGACATCATAACTCTGCACTGGTCACCCAGGTGACACACCCTTGTCTGTGATCTGCCTAAGGGGGCATTGTGACATCATAACTCGGCACGAGGCACCCAGGTGGCAGACCCTTTTCTTTGATCTGCCTAAGGGGGCATTGTGACATCAAAACACTGCACGGGTCACCCATGTTACAGGCCCTTGAATGTGGTCTGCCTAAGGGGGCATTGAGACATCATAAATCTGCACTGGTCCCAGGTGACAGTCCCTTGTCTTTGATCTGCCTAGGTGGCCTTGTGACATCATAACTCTGCACTGGTCACCCAGTTGACAGGCCCTTGTCTGTTATCTGCCTAAGGGGGCATTGTGACATCATAAATCTCCACTGTTCACCCAGGTAACACTCCCTTGTCTCTGATCTGCCTAACGGGGCATTGTGACATTATAACTCTGCACTGGTCACCCAGATGACAGGCCCTTGTCTGTGATCTCCCTAAGGTGGCATTGTGACTTCATAACTCTGCACAGGTCACCCACGTGACAGGCCCTTGTTTGTAACCTGCCTAAGGGGGCATTGTGACATCATAACTCTGCACCGGGCACCCAGGTGACAGGCCCTTGTCTGTGATCTGCCAAAGGGGGCATTGTGACATCATAACTCTTCACTAGTCACCGAGGTCTCCGACCCTTGTCTGTGATCTGCCTAAGAGGGCATTGTGACATCCCAACTGTGCACTGGTAAGCCAGGTGACGTACCCTTGTCTGTGATGTGCCTAAGGTGGCATTGTGACATCATAACTGTGCACTGGTAACCCAGGTGATGTACCCTTGACTGTGATCTGCCTAAGGTGGCATTGTGAGATCACAACTCTTCACTGGTCACCCAGGTGACAGACCCTTGTCTGTGATCTGCATAAGGGGGCGTTGTGACATCATAACTCTGCACGGGTCACCCAGGTGACAGATCCTTGACTGTGATCTGCCAAAGGGTGCATTGTGACATCATAATTCTGCATGGGTCACCCTGGTGACATACCCTTGCCTTTGATCTACTTAAGTGGTCATTGTGACATCATAACTCTGCACTGGTCACCCAGGTGGCAGACCCTTCTCTGTGATCTGCCTAAGGGGGCATTGTGTCATCATAATACTGCACTGGTCCCCCAGTTGACAGACCCCTGACTGTGAACTGCCTAAGGGGTCATTGTGACATCATAACTCTGCACTGGTCACCCAGGGGACAGACCCTTCTCTGTGATCTGCCCAAGGGGTCATTGTGACATCATAACTCTGCACGAGGCATCCAGGTGGCAGACCCTTGTCCGTTATCTGCCTAAGGGGGCATTGTGACATCATAACTCTCCACTGGTCACCCAGGTGACAGGCCTTTGTCTGTGATCTGCCTAAGGGGGCATTGTGACATCATAACTCTGCACTTGGCACCCAGGTGACAGGACCTTGTCTGTGATCTGCCTAAGGGGGCATTGTGAATTCATAACTCTGCCCTGGTCACCCTCGTGACAGGCCCTTGTTTGTAATCTGCCTAAGGGGACTTTGTGACATCATAACTCTCCACTGGGCACCCAGATGACAGACCCTTGTCTGTGATCTGCCTAAGGGGGCATTGTGACATCATAGCTCTGCACTTGGCACCCAGGTGACAGGACCTTGTCTGTGATCTGCCTAAGGGGGCATTGTGAATTCATAACTCTGCCCTGGTCACCCACGTGACAGGCCCTTGTTTGTAATCTGCCTAAGGGGACATTGTGACATCATAACTCTCCACTGGGCACCCAGATGACAGGCCCTTGTCTGTGATCTGCCTATAGGGGCATTGTGACATCATAACTCTGCACTTGGCACCCAGGTGACAGGCCCTTGTCTTTGATCTGCCTAAGGGGGTATTGTGACACCATAACTCTGTACAGGGCAACCAGGTGACAGGCCCTTGTCTGTTATCTGCCTAAAGGGATCATTGTGACATCTTAACAATGCACTGGTCACCCAGGTGACAGACCCCTGTCTGTGAACCGCCTAAGGGGTCATTGTGACATCATAACCCTGCACCGGTCACCCAGGTGACACACCCTTGTCTGTGATCTGCCCAAGGGGGCATTGTGGCATCATAACTCTGCACGAGGCACCCAGGTGGCAGACCCTTGTCTGTGATCTGTCTAAGGGTGCAATGTGACATCAAAACACTGCACGGGTCACCCATGTGACAGGCCCTTGAATGTGGTCTGCCTAAGGGGGCTTTGAGACATCATAAATCTGCACTGGTCCCCAGGTCACAGACCCTTGTCTGTGATCTGTCTTAGGGGGCATTGTGACATCATAACCCTGCATTGATCACCGAGGTGACAGACCCTTGTCTTTGATCTGCCTAAGGGGGCATTGTGACATCATTACTCTGCACTGGTCACCCGGTAGACAGACCCTTGTTTGTGATCTGCCTAAGTGGGCATTGTGACATCATAACTGTGCACGCGTCTCCCAGGTGTCAGACCCTTGTCTGTGATATGCGTAAGGGGGCATTGTGACATCATATCTCAGCACGGGTCACCCAGGTGACAGACCCTTTTCTCTGATCTGCCTAAGTGTGCATTGTGACATCATAACTCTGCACTGGTCACGCAGGGGACAGACACTTGTCTGTGATCTGCCCAAGGGGGCATTGTGACATCATAACTCTGCACTGGCCCCCCAGGTCGCAGACCCTTGTCTGTGATCTGCCTAAGGGGGCATTTTGACAACCTAAATCTGCACTGGTAACCCAGGTGACAGACCCTTGTCTCTGATCTGCCTAAGCGTGCATTGTGACATCATAATTCTGCACATGTCACCCATGTGACAGGCCGTTGAAAGTGATCTGCTTAAGGGATCATTGTGACATCATAACCCTGCACTGGTCACCCACGTTACAGACGCTTGTCTGTGAACTGCACAAGGGGGCATTGTGACATCATAAGTCTGCACTGGGCACCCATGTGACAGGCCGTTGCCTGTGATCTGCCTAAGGGGGCATTGTGACTTCATAACTCTGCACTGGTCACCCAGGTGAAAGACCCTTTTCTGTGATCTGCCTAAGGGGGCATTGTGACATCATAACTCTGCAATGGTCACCCAGGTGACAGACCCTTTTCTCTGATCGGCCTAATGGGGTATTGTTACACCATAACTCTGTACAGGTCACTCTGGTGACAGACCCTTGTCTGCTATCGGTCTAAGGGTGCATTTTGACATCATAACTCTGCACTGGTTACCCAGGTGACCGACCCTTGTCTGTGATCTGCCTAAGGGGGCATTGTAACCTCATTACTTACCACTCGTCACCCAGGCGTCAGACCCTTGCCTGTGATCTGCCTAAGGGGGCATTGTGACATCATAACTCTGCACTGGTCACCTAGGTGACAGACCCTTTTCTGTGATCTGACTAAGGGGGCATTGTTGCATCATAACTCTACACTAGTCACCGTGGCGACAGACCCTTGTCTATGATCTGCCTAAGAGGGCATTGTGACATCATAACTGTGCACTGGTAACCCAGGTGACGTACCCTTGACTGTGATCTGCCTAAGGTGGCATTGTGACATCACAACTCTGCACTGGTCACCCAGGTGACAGACCCTTGTCTTTGATCTTCATAAGGGGACATTGTGACATCATAACTCTGCACTGGTAACCGAGGTGACAGACCCTTGAGTGTGATCTGCCAAAGGGTGCATTGTGACATCATAATTCTGCACGGGTCACCCTGGCGATGTACCCTTGCCTTTGATCTACTTTAGTGGTCATTGTGACATCATAACTCTGCACTGGTCTCCCAGGTGACAGACCCTTGTCTGTGTTCTGCCTAAGGGGGCTTTGTGACATCATAACTCTTCACTAGTCACCGAGGTGACAGACCCTTGTCTGTGATCTGCCTAAGAGGGCATTGTGACATCCCAACTGTGCACTGGTAAGCCAGGTGACGTACCCTTGACTGTGATCTGCCTAAGGTGGCATTGTGACATCACAACTCTTCACTGGTCACCCAGGTGACAGACCCTTGTCTGTGATCTGCATAAGGGGGCGTTGTGACATCACAACTCTGCACGGGTCACCCAGGTGACAGATCCTTGACTGTGATCTGCCAAAGGGTGCATTGTGACATCATAATTCTGCATGGGTCACCCTGGTGACATACCCTTGCCTTTGATCTACTTAAGTGGTCATTGTGAGATCATAACTCTGCACTGGTCACCCAGGTGGCAGACCCTTCTCTGTGGTCTGCCTAAGGGGGCATTGTGTCATCATAATACTGCACCGGTCCCCCAGTTGACAGACCCCTGTCTGTGAACTGCCTAAGGGATCATTGTGACATCATAACTCTGCACTCGTCACCCAGTTGACAGACCCTTGTCTGTGATCTGCCCAAGGGGGCATTGTGACATCATAACTCTGCACGAGGCATCCAGGTGGCAGACCCTTGTCCGTTGTCTGCCTAAGGGGTCATTGTGACATCATAACTCTCCACTGGTCACCCAGGTGACAGGCCCTTGTCTCTGATCTTGTTATGCCCAGATCGTTTGTTCCCCAAAGAAGACCACCAGAGTCCAGAGTCAAAGCCAAGCGGCAAGGATCTTTACTACAAGTTCGAACCTGGTCCCTCCATTCCACTGCATACAAGAGGGCCCTGAACAACGCGAGTGTTTGCTTTTTATAGCCTGAGAGTTACTGGGGAACATAGGAATTCTTTTGGTTCCCACTTTTTCAGTAAAACTTTGAATGGCTGTCCCCTTATCGGAGACTTTCCTGGTGATGTTTGTACTGGGATCAGGAAATTTGAGAGATATATGGCGATATGTGGTGAGATGGGAAGATGGGATGTGTTTGTACTGGGCTTGTTTGTTTTGAGCCCGGGGCTGAGGAATGTGCCCGGCTCCTTTCATTCCCCCCTTTTCTTTTCAGGTATTTTTAGAGCCAATCTTGGGTCTTATAAGTCTGATTCTGCTTCAGCGTTTACAGGTTGGTATTGGGCTCTGAGGACCATGAGTTGTACAGTGTCAAGCCTTTCTCTAACGAACTGCAAAATTCTGTTAACAACACAAGGTTCTACGGTAAGCAGAAATAGTAGGCTCAGCAGAGGTCCAAGGAAGGGGGCTAACAGAGAAAACATAGATGAGTTCCACCATTGGCCTGCAGCTGAAGCAAACTGCCGTGTTCTTACTTCTGTGCTTAACTTGCGTAACTGTTGGACCCGGTCTTCCACGAGCCCTGATTCATCTATGTAGAAACAACAGTCTTCCTTTAGAAACATACACGTTCCCCCTTTTTCAGCAGTGAGTAGGTCTAAGGCCCTCCGGTTCTGCAAGGTTACCTGTGCTAGGGACTTGAGCTGCCACTGGAGGGAGGCAAGGGACTCAGCTGACTCCTCCATAGCAATGGCAAATTGTTGGTACAGCTTGTTACTTTCTATAAGGGTGTGACCTAGGGCTCCCCCAGCCAGTCCGGCCGCCATGAAGGATGCGGTGAGGGAGATTCCTGCAATGAGGGGGAGAAATATGGCTCGTGCAGGTCTCGGTCTAGGGTCTGGGTGAATAACAGCACTAGTCCAGTTACCGGTATACCCTAGGAACTCGCCGGCAGTAAGCAGAGTTAACCGGGGAACTAATGTGACAGGAAGACACAGTAGGTTGGTAACAGAGGGGCTTGATAGGTTTTTAGATAATGTTCCTGACGAAGCCCTTAAGGTGATGTTAGGGGACGTTGCAGTGATGCTGCAGAGGCTGGAATTAGTTCCTGAGAAACAGTAGGGAAACTTTTCTTGACTGGGGTTTAGGTATAGTGGCACGTTAGGGATAGGGGCATATGAGAGGTTTCGGTGGTTGTTAGCTTGGGCTGAGGTGGAGGATCCCCATGGCAGGGGGACAGCGGTTAGCGGTGGATGCCCTAGAGTGGCACACAGAAAGCAGCCAGACAGGCTGTGAAGTCCTGTAAGGTGGGCAAGTTCTAATCCTTCTTGCAATAATTTTAACCAGGAAAAAGAACGTAAGTCTTGTGTCAGGCGGTTTTCTTGTCGCTGGATATTTCCATGGACCAGGGGCCGTACCTGCACTAGACCCCGCCACAGATAGGGGTGACTGCTAGGCCATGTGGAGGCGGAGGAGTAGTATACAGCCCCGTGTTGAGGCGTGGTCCAGTGGGAGTTCCAGAGGTCTCTAACTATCCATGTATATGAAAGGTCTCTATCTCGTCTGCGATGGAAGGGCCATCTGGGATCTATCTGTTCTTTTCCACCCCATCATCGGTATTTATGGATGTTACAATAGTTATAAGGGCAGCCGGCACTTTGGTGCCACCAATAGTGCTTACAATTATTTAGTCTGATCATACTCGAAGCATATTATTGGTGCCACTGGTTTGGCTACTGGGAAATTGGTAAAATTTAGTAAAATTGGGCTATTGTACCCTGAGGAGGGGCAATCTGCACTGGCCACTAATTTCCCGGGCTTATGAGGTTGCCCAGGGTGGGTTTGGTTTTCATAAAGCCAGAATCTCCAGACAAAGGGATTAGGAGCTGGCTTTATGTTTTTTCCAGCGGCCACTAGGGAGACTAATGTTAGAGTTAGACTACCTAACTGCATGTTTGCAGTGAGCTATGCTGCCGGCGCAGGGTGAGTTTTAAGGGGTTGTTCTTAGCTCTGTCCACAGTCCACGTGTCCGGTGCTTCAGCTGCCGCCGTGATTGGCCCCAGAAGGTCGGAGGTTGGGTCCACTGACTTGACGTGGGTGTAGTGGATCCACGACGCAATGCCTTCTACCTTCAGGGCGGTGGGTGTGGTCAGGAGTACTTGGAGTGGTCCTTTTCACCTGGGCTCTAGGGTCTCTTGTCGGTGTCGCTTAACCAGGACCCAGTCTCCCGGCTGGTACGGATGGGGTGTCGGTGGGGGACTGGTCTCATATAGCTCTTTCAGTTTGGGCCAGATTTCTTGGCGAATTTTCTGTAAGGCTTGCAAGGAAAATAAGAATTCAGAGACATTTTCTGTTTCAGACTTAAGCAGGTCATCTTTTAAGCTAGGAACCAGGGGTGGAGGTCTGCCATACATGATTTCGTAAGGGGTAAGGCCCAGTTTGTAAGGGGTATTACGGGCCCGGAACAGAGCATAGGGGAGAAGGACTACCCAATTAGCGCCAGTCTCTATAGTCAATTTAGTTAAGGTCTCTTTTAAGGTCCGATTCATCCTTTCTACCTGTCCTGAACTCTGGGGCCTGTAAGCGCAATGTAGTTTCCAATTTGCCCCAAGGATGGAAGCCAAGTCCTGACTTACCTTAGTGATGAAAGCGGGCCCATTATCTGACCCTATCTGGACGGGGAAGCCATACCTGGGAAGGATATCTTCCAGAATTTTCTTTGCTACGACCTGAGCAGTTTCTTTTTTTGGTTGGGAATGCTTCAGTCCACCCTGAAAAAGTATCTACAAAGACAAGTAAGTACCGGTACCCATACTTTCCTGGCTTTATTTCAGTAAAATCTACTTCTCAGTAGATACCGGGCCTGGTTCCCCTGAGCCTTGTTCCTGTTGCAGCTTGAGATTGGGGGTATGCGTTGTTAAGCTGGCAGACTTTGCAACTTGTCACGCTACTGCTGGCCGTCTCAGCTATATGTCTGATTTTGAGCTTGGAGCGTCTGATCAGGTCTTCCATCCGCCGGGCCCCCAGGTGGGTGGTTCGGTGGATGTGTTCTAATACCTGTTGTCCTAGTTTTTCTGGTAGGATGGTTTGGTCATTAGTATCAGTCCACCACCCATTCTGGATTTGTTTCAGGGGAAGTTTGTCAATCCACTGGAGATCTTGTTCTGAATATTCAGGGAAATATGGCAAGTCCCGGGGGCCCGGGTCAGGGAGCTGGAGTGCAAGGAGTTGGCTGGGAGCCTTCGCCACATTCCTTGCAGTTTGGTCTGCCAGAAAGTTGCCTTGAGCAGTTGGAGTAGTTAGTTTCTGATGCCCTGGGCAATGTACAATGGCTAACTTTTCTGGCCTCCATAGGGCTGTTAGTAGGGCTAGGATCTCTTGCTTGTTTTTTATCTCTTTTCCTTCAGCCGTCAGTAACCCTCGCTCCCTGTAAATGGCCCCATGTATATGCGCCGTTGCAAAAGCATATCGGCTGTCTGTATATACTGTCAGCTTTTTCCCCGCCCCTAAGGTAAGAGCTTGGGTGAGCACTATCAGTTCGGCCTTCTGGGCCGATGTCCCCGGGGGCAGGGGTTCCGCCCAGATTACCTCAGTCTCTGAAGTTACTGCCGCTCCAGCGTACCTCTGGCCTTGATGCATGAAGCTGCTCCCATCAGTGAACCAGACGAGGTCGGCGTCAGGAAGTGGGCAGTCCTGCAGGTCTTTGCTCAGATTATCATGCCGGGGGGGCCGCCTAGGTTGGGTGCACTCTGGCTGTAGATGCTCTTTCTGTACCACTGCTGCCAGGACCTTGGTCATTTTTTCAGTGGCCTTAAATTGCTTTTCCTCTGGAGTATCTCTGTTATTGTAAACCCGCTGAGCTATCTGAAGGAGGTCCTGAATCCGCTTTCCCTCCAAGTCTTCTAATTTCTGGAGTTTTCTCTTAATATCTGGGGCTGCCTGATTTATGAAAGGCATTATAACAGCTGCCTGACTTCCTGGAGCCTCTGGATCTATGGGGGTGTACTGTCTAAAAGCTTCCATTAATCTTTCTAAGTAGGTAGCTGGGCTCTCTGTCTTCCCCTGCAGAATAGAATATACTTTAGCCAAATTAGTGGGCTTGCAAGCAGCTGCCCAGAGACCTGCCATTAGAGTCTGGCGATAAAGGTGTAGCCGTCCACTACCTTCTGCCGTATTGTAGTCCCACGCCAGCCTGGTCAGAGGAAAGGTTGCGTTTATGAGGTCGGGGTTGGCAGTCGGTTGACCGTCGTCCCCCGGGACCAGCTTTCTACCGTCTATCTGTATTCTTTCTCGCTCCTCCATGGTGAACAAGACTCGGAGGAGCTGCTGACAATCATCCCAAGTGGGCTGGTGGGTGAACATGACACTATCCAGTAAAACCAGCAAATCTTTGGGGTTGTCTGAAAACCGAGCACTCTGAGTCTTCCAGTTATACAGATCACTGGTGGAGAATGGCCAGTACTGGAGCCTGGGGATTCCTGTGTCATCTGGGGGTCCTATTTCCCGAAGGGGTAAAGCCACCATGGAGTCAGGCGGCTGAGGGGGGCTAGTCCGCGAAGTGTGCCCTCGCATCCACCCCACCGGCCCTTCAAAGTTACTTTCCCTTACAGCGGGCCCGTGTGTGCCGGCCGCCTCCCGTCCGCCTGCTCCCTCCCGCAGCTCAGCCAGGGGGGCTGGGGCCCGGAGGGGTACGGAGGGGGTTCTGTGAACAGTGGGTCCCCGCTGTCAGGTAGAACAGGATGGGGGGGGCAGTTGGCTGCTTGGATTTTAGTGGTCGAGCAATCAGTGCCTTACAGGGTTCAGAGGCTAATTGGAAACGGGACAGCCAAGGAGGCGGGTTCTCAACAAGGTCCTGCCATATGAGGATATATGGGATTTGATCTAAGTGGCCCACACGCCCAGGTAGGAAAATCTTGGACTTTACTCTAGTGATGACAGCAAGTCGGAAGGTCCCTTCGGCTGGCCACCCCACATCAAAGGCAGGCCATTCGGAGCGACAAAGAGTAATTAGCTTTCCTTTCCTGATTTCTATACAAGATCATGGCCCTTTGCTCTAACTTCTTTGAAATTACTCGTAAGGAGAGATAGGGGAGTGCTCTGGGTATTACCCATCCTGTAATAATTTGTAGTCTCTTCCTATAAAGGAATGTGGGTTTGAATCCCTGTAAAGGAAATCTGATTTGACTTCTTAATGATATCTAATCGCAGGCGCACTTTGGCAGCCTTGGTCAGAGTTAGCTGCCTAGATCGTAGTCGCGCTGAGGCAGCCCAGGTCAGAGGCAGCTGCTGCCTGCCAAACCGGGGCAGTTCAGATCGCAAGCACGCACCAGAAGCCCGGGTCAGAGTTAGCTGCCTGGGTCGCGGTCGCGCTGAGGCAGCCCAGATTAGAGGCAGCTGCTGCCCACCTAACCGGGGCAGTTCAGATCGCAATATAGATCAGATGAGAGCCAGGGGACGTCTCCCACTGGTCTCCGCTGGCCGTCCTATAGCACGTTCGCCAGGACTGTGCCAGCTCCAGTTTCAGACCTCGCGAGTCACAGATTCGGATTCAGAACAGACACAGACAGACAAACGGAGACGAGCCAGCTCACCTATCAGTAGATCGATCCCAGCAGATCCGTTGACCAGGGGTCTGGTGGGCTTGGGGAATCCCGGACGGGCCCCCAGATGTTATGCCCAGACCATTTGTTCCCCAAAGAAGACCACCAGAGTCCAGAGTCAAAGCCAAGCGGCAAGGATCTTTACTACAAGTTCGAACCTGGTCCCTCCATTCCACAACATACAAGAGGGCCCTGAACAACGCGAGTGTTTGCTTTTTATAGCCTGAGAGTTACAGGGGAACAAAGGAATTCTTTTGGTTCCCACTTTTTCAGTAAAACTTTGAATAGCTGTCCCCTTATCGGAGACTTTCCTGGTGATGTTTGTACTGGGATCAGGAAGTTTGAGAGATATATGGCAATATGTGGTGAGATGGGAAGATGGGATGTGTTTGTACTGGGCTTGTTTGTTTTGAGCCCGGGGCTGAGGAATGTGCCTGGCTCCTTTCAATCTGCCTAAGGGGGCATTGTGATATCATAAATGTGCGCTGGTCACCCAGGTGACAGGCCCTTGTCTGTGATCTCCCTAAGGGGGCATTGTGACATCATAACACTGCACCGGGCACCCAGGTGACAGGCCCTTTGCGGTGATCGGCCTAAGGGGGCATTGTGACATCATAACTCTGCACTTGGAACCCAGGTGACAGACCATTGTGTGTGATCCGCCTAAGGGGACATTGTGACATCATAACTCTTCATTGGTCACCAAGGTGAGAGACCATTGACTGTGATCTGCCTAAGGAGGCGTTGTGACATCATAAATCTGCACTGGTCCCCCAGGTGGCAGACCCTTCTCTGTGAACTGCCTAAGGGGGCATTGTGACATCATAACTCTGCACTTGGAACCCAGGTGACAGACCATTGTGTGTGATCCGCCTAAGGGGACATTGTGACATCATAACTCTTCATTGGTCACCAAGGTGAGAGACCATTGACTGTGATCTGCCTAAGGAGGCGTTGTGACATCATAACTCTGCACTGGTCACCCAGGTGACAGACCCTTGTCGGTGATCTGCCTAATGGGGCATTGTGATATCATAACTCTGCACGGGTCACCCAGGTGACAGACCCTTGTCTTTGATCTGCCTAAGGTGGCATTCTGACATCATAACTCTGCAAAGGTCACACAGGTGACAGACCCTTTTCTGTGATTGGCTTAATGGGGTATTGTGACATCATAATTCTGCACTGGTCACCCAGGAGACAGACCCATGTTTGTGATCTGCCTAAGGGGGCATTGTGACATCATAACTCTGAACGAATCTCCCAGGAGTCAGACCCTTGTCTGTGATATGCGTAAGGGGCATTGTGACATCATATCTCAGCCTGGGTCACCCAGGTGACAGACCATTGTCTGTGATCTGCCTAAGGGGGCATTGTTGCATCATAACTCTTCACTAGTCACTGAGGTGACAGACACTTGTCTGTGATCTGCCTAAGAGGGCATTGTGACATCATAACTGTGCACTGGTAACCCAGGTGACGTAACCCTGACTGTGATCTGCCTAAGGTGGCATTGTGACATCACAACACTGCACTGGTCACCCAGGTGACAGACCCTTGTCTGTGATCTGCCCAAGGGGGCATCGTGACATCATAACTCTGCACGAGGCACTAGGTGGGAGACCCTTGTCTGTGATCTGCCTAAGGGGGCATTGTGACATCAAAACACTACACGGGTCACCCATGTGACAGGCCCTTGAATGTGGTCTGCCTAAGGGGGCATTGAGACATCATAGATCTGCACTGGTCCCCAGGTGACAGACCCTTGTCTTTGATCTGCCTAGGTGGGCATTGTGACATCATAACTCTGCATTGGTCACCGAGGTGAGAGACCCTTGTCTTGATCTGCCTATGTGGGCATTGTGACATCATAACTCTGCACAGGTCACCCAGAAGACAGACCCTTGTTTGTGATCTGCCTAAGGGGTCATTGTGATGTCATATCTCAGCACGGGTCACCCAGGTGACAGACCCTTGTCTCTGATCTGCCTAAGAGTGCATTGTGACATCATAATTCTGCACTGGTCACACAGGTGACAGACCCTTGTCTGTGATCTGCCTCTGGGGGCATTGTGACATCATAACACTGCACGGGTCACCCTGCTGTCAGACCCTTGTCTGTGATCTGCCTGAGTGGGCATTGTGACATCATAACTCTGCACTGGTCACCCAGGTGACAGGCGCTTGTCTGTGATGTGCCTATGTCGGCATTGTGACATCATAACTCTGCACTGGTCACCCAGGTGACAGGCCCATGTCTGTGATCTGCCTGAGTGGGCATTGTGACATCATAACTCTCCACTGGTCACCCAGGTGACAGGAGCTTGTCTCTGATCTGCCTAAGGGGGCATTGTGACATCATAACTCTGTGCTGGTCACCCAGGTGACAGGCCCTTGTCTGTGATCTCCCTAAGGTGGCATTGTGACTTCATAAATCTGCACTGGTCACCCACGTGACAGTCCCTTTTTTGTAATCTTCCTAAGGGGACATTGTGACAGCGTAACTCTGCACTGGGCACCGAGATGACAGGCCCCTGTCGGTGAACTGCCTAAAGGGGCATTGTGAAATCATAACTCTGCACTTGGCACCCAGGTGACAGGCTCTTTTCTGTGACCTTCATAAGGCGGTATGGTGACATCATAACTCTGCACGGGGCACCCAGGTGACAGGCCCTTGTCTGTTATCTGCCTAAAGGGGACATTGTGACATCATAACTCTGCACTCGTCACCCATGTGAGAGACCCTTGTCTGTGATCTGCCTAAGGGGGCATTGTGACATCATAACTCTGCACTGGTCACCCAGGTGACAGACCCTTTTCTGTGTTCTGCCTAAAGGGGCATTGTGACATCATAACACTGCACTGGTCACCCAGGTGACAGACCATTGTCTGTGATCTGCCTAAGGGGGCATTGTGTTATCATTACCCTGCACTGGACAACCAGGTGAGAGACCCTTGTCTGTAAACTGCCTAAGGAGGCATTGTGACATTATAAGTCTGCACTAGTCACGCAGGTGACAGACCCTTCTCTGTGATCTGCCTAAGGGGGCATTGTGACGTCATAACACTGCACTGGTCACCCAGGTGACAGACGCCTGTCTGTGAACTGCCTAAGGGGTCATTGTGACATCATAACTCTGCACTGGTCACCCAGGTGACATACCGTTGTCTGTGATCTGCCCAAGGGGGCATTGTGACATCATAACTCTGCACGAAGCACCCAGGTGGCAGACCCTTGTCTATGATCTGCCTAAGGGGGCATTGTGACATCAAAACACTGCACGGGTCTCCCATGTGACAGGCCCTTGAATGTGATCTGCCTAAGGGGGCATTGAGACATCATAAATCTGCACTGGGCACCCAGATGACCGGCCCTTCTCTGTGATCTGCCTAAAGGGGCATTGTGACATCATAACTCTTCACTTGGCACCCAGGTGACAGGCCCTTGTCTTTGATCTGCCTAAGGGGGCATTGTGACATCATAACTCTGCACGGGGCATGCAGGTGATAGGCCCCTTTCTATTATCTGCCTAAAGGGGGCATTGTGACATCATAACTCTGCACTCGTCACCCAGGTGAGAGACCCTTGTCTGTGATCTGCCTAAGGGGGCATTGTGACCTCATAACTCTGCACTGGTCTCCCAGGTGACAGGCCCTTGTCTGTGATCTGCCTAAGGGGCATTGTGACATCAAACCTCTGAACGGGTCACCCAGGTGACAGGCCCTTGTCTGTGATCTGCCTAAGTGGGCATTGTGACATCATAAGTCTGCACAGGTCATCCGGGTGACAGACCCTTGTCTGTGATCTGCCTAAGGGGTCATTGTGCCATCATAATTTTGCACTGGTCACCCAGGTGACAGACCCTTCTCTTTGCTCTGCCTAAGTGGGCATTGTGACATCATAATGCTTCACTGGTCACCCAGGTGACAGACCCTTGTCTGAGATCTGCCTAAGGGGGCATTGTGACATCATAACTCTGCATTGGTCACCAAGTTGACAGACCACTATCTTTGGTCTGCCTAAGGGGGCGTTGTGACATCATAAATCTGCACTGGTCACCCAGGTGACCGACCCTTGTCTGAGAACTCCCTAAGGGGGCATTGTGACATTATAAAGCTGCACGGGTACCCCAGGTGACAGACTCTTGTCTGTGATCTGCTAAGGGGGCCTTGTGACATCATAACTCTGCACGGGACACCCAGGTGACAGATCCTTGTCTGTGATCTGCCTAAGGGGGCATTGTGACATCATAACTCTGCACTGGTCACCCTGGGGACAGACCCTTCTCTGTTATCTGCCTAAGGGGTCATTGTGACATCATAACTCTGCCCGGGTCACCCTGGTGACAGACCCTTTTCTGTGATCTGCCTAACGGGACATTGTGACATCATATCTCTATACTGGTCACCCAGGTGGCAGACCATTGTCTGTGATCTGCCAAAGGGGGTATTGTGACATCATAACTCTGCACTGGGCATGCAGGTGACAGACCATTGTTTGTGATCTGCCTAAGGGGGCATTGTGACATCATAACTCTGCACGCAACTCCCAGGTGTCAGACCCTTGTCTGTGATATGAGTAAGGGGCATTGTGACATCATATCTCAGCACGGGTCACCCAGGTGACAGAACATTGTCTCTTATCTGCCTAAGTGTGCATTGTGACATCATAACTCTGCACGTGTCACCCATGTGACAGGCCCTTGAAAGTGATCTGCTTAAGGGGTCATTGTGACATCATAACTCTGCACTGGTCACCCACGTTACAGACACTTTTCTGTGATCTGCCTAAGGGGGTGAGGGGACATCATAAATCTGCACTGGTCACCCAGGTGACAGACCCTTGTCTGTGAACTGCCTAAGGGGGCGTTGTGACATCATAACTCTGCACTTGTCCCCCTGGTGTCAGACCCTTTTCTGTGATCTGCTTAAGGGTGCATTGTGTCATCATAACTCTTCACTGGTCACCGTGGTGACAGACCCTTGTCCATTATCTGCCAAAGGGGGCATTGTGACATCATAACTCTGCACTGATCACCCAAGTGACAGACCCTTGTCTGTGATCTGCCTAACGGGGCATTGTGATATCATAGCTCTGCACTGGTCACAAAGGTGACAGACCCTTGTCTGTGATCTGCCTAAGTGGGCATTGTGACCTCATAACTCTGCACTGGTCTCCCAGGTGACAGGCCCTTGTCTGTGATCTGCCTAAGGGGCATTGTGACATCAAACCTCTGAACGGGTCACCCAGGTGACAGGCCCTTGTCTGTGATCTGCCTAAGTGGGCATTGTGACATCATAAGTCTGCACAGGTCATCCGGGTGACAGACCCTTGTCTGTGATCTGCCTAAGGGGTCATTGTGCCATCATAATTTTGCACTGGTCACCCAGGTGACAGACCCTTCTCTTTGCTCTGCCTAAGTGGGCATTGTGACATCATAATGCTTCACTGGTCACCCAGGTGACAGACCCTTGTCTGAGATCTGCCTAAGGGGGCATTGTGACATCATAACTCTGCATTGGTCACCAAGTTGACAGACCACTATCTTTGGTCTGCCTAAGGGGGCGTTGTGACATCATAAATCTGCACTGGTCACCCAGGTGACCGACCCTTGTCTGAGAACTCCCTAAGGGGGCATTGTGACATTATAAAGCTGCACGGGTACCCCAGGTGACAGACTCTTGTCTGTGATCTGCTAAGGGGGCCTTGTGACATCATAACTCTGCACGGGACACCCAGGTGACAGATCCTTGTCTGTGATCTGCCTAAGGGGGCATTGTGACATCATAACTCTGCACTGGTCACCCTGGGGACAGACCCTTCTCTGTTATCTGCCTAAGGGGTCATTGTGACATCATAACTCTGCCCGGGTCACCCTGGTGACAGACCCTTTTCTGTGATCTGCCTAACGGGACATTGTGACATCATATCTCTATACTGGTCACCCAGGTGGCAGACCATTGTCTGTGATCTGCCAAAGGGGGCATTGTGACATCATAACTCTGCACTGGGCATGCAGGTGACAGACCATTGTTTGTGATCTGCCTAAGGGGGCATTGTGACATCATAACTCTGCACGCAACTCCCAGGTGTCAGACCCTTGTCTGTGATATGAGTAAGGGGCATTGTGACATCATATCTCAGCACGGGTCACCCAGGTGACAGAACATTGTCTCTTATCTGCCTAAGTGTGCATTGTGACATCATAACTCTGCACGTGTCACCCATGTGACAGGCCCTTGAAAGTGATCTGCTTAAGGGGTCATTGTGACATCATAACTCTGCACTGGTCACCCACGTTACAGACACTTTACTGTGATCTGCCTAAGGGGGTGAGGGGACATCATAAATCTGCACTGGTCACCCAGGTGACAGACCCTTTTCTGTGAACTGCCTAAGGGGGCGTTGTGACATCATAACTCTGCACTTGTCCCCCTGGTGTCAGACCCTTTTCTGTGATCTGCTTAAGGGTGCATTGTGTCATCATAACTCTTCACTGGTCACCGTGGTGACAGACCCTTGTCCATTATCTGCCAAAGGGGGCATTGTGACATCATAACTCTGCACTGATCACCCAAGTGACAGACCCTTGTCTGTGATCTGCCTAACGGGGCATTGTGATATCATAGCTCTGCACTGGTCACAAAGGTGACAGACCCTTGTCTGTGATCTGCCTAAGTGGGCATTGTGACATCATAACTCTGCACTGGTCACCCAGGAGACAGACCCATGTTTGTGATCTGCCTAAGGGGGCATTGTGACATCATAACTCTGAACGAATCTCCCAGGTATCAGACCCTTGTCTGTGATATGCGTAAGGGGCATTGTGACATCATATCTCAGCATGGGTCACCCAGGTGACAGACCATTGTCTCTTATCTGCCTAGGTGTGCATTGTAACATCATAACTCTGCACGTGTCACCCATGTGACAGGCCCTTGAAAGTGATCTGCTTAAGGGGTCATTGTGACGTCATAAATCTGCACTGGTCACCCACGTTACAGACCCTTTTCTGTGATCTGCCTAAGGGGGTGAGGGGACATCATAAATCTGCACTTGTCACCCAGGTGACATACCCTTGTCTGTGAACTGCCTAAGGGGGAATTGTGACATCATAACTCTGCACTTGTCCCCCTGGTATCAGACCCTTTTCTGTGATCTGCTTAAGGGTGCATTGTGCCATCATAACTCTTCACTGGTCACCCTGGTGACAGACCCTTGTCCATTATCTGCCAAAGGGGGCATTGTGACATCATAACTCTGCACTGATCACCCAAGTGACAGACCCTTGTCTGTGATCTGCCTAACGGGGAATTGTGATATCATAGCTCTGCACTGGTCACAAAGTTGACAGACCCTTGTCTGTGATCTGCCTAAGGGGGCATTGTGACATCACAACTCTGCTCTGGTCACGCAGGTGACACACCCTTGTCCGTGATCTGCCTAAGAGGGCATTGTGACATCATAACACTGCACTGGTCACCGTGGTGACAGACCCTTGTCTGTGATCTGCCTTAGGGGGCATTGTGACATCATAGGTGTGCACTGGTCACCCAGGTGATGGAAACTTTTCTGTGATCTGCCTAATGGGACATTGTGACATCATAACTCTGCACTGGTCACCCAGGTGAAAGAACCTTGTATGTGATCTGTCTAAGGGGGCATTGTGACATCATAACTCTGCACTGGTAGCCCAGGTGACAGACCCTGGTATGTGATCTGCCTAAGGCGGCATTGTGACATCATAACTCTGCACTGCTCAGCCAGGTGACAGACCCTTGTCTTTGATCTGTCTAAGGGGGCATTGTCACATCATAACTGTGCACGGGGCACCCAGGTGACAAACACTTGTCTGTGATCTGCCTAAGGGTTAATTGTGACTTCATAACTCTGCACTCGTCACCCAGGTGAGCGATCCTTGTCTGTGATCTGCCTAGTGGGGCATTGTGACATTATAATCCTGCACTGCTCACCCCGGTGACAGACCCTTTCCTGTTATCTGCCTAAGGGGGCATTGTGACATCATAACTGTGCACCGGTCGCCCAGGTGACAGACCCTGGTCAGTGATCTGCCTAAGGGGGCATTGTGACATCATAACTCTGAACTGGTCACACTTGTGAGAGACCCTTGTCTGTGATCTGCCTAAGGGGGCATGGTGATATCATTACTCTGCATTGGTCACCAAGTTGACAGACCATTGTCTTTGATCTGCCTAAGGGGGCGTTGTGACATCATAAATCTGCACTGGTCACCCAGGTGACAGACCCTTGTCTGAGAACTCCCTAAGGGGGCACGGTGAAATTATAACACTGCACAGGTCCCACAAGTGACAGACCCTTGTATGTGATCTGCTACGGGGGCATTGTGACATCATTACTCTGCACGGGTCACGCAAGTAACAGACCCTTGTCTGTGATCTGCATAAGACTGCATTGTGACATCATAACTCTGCACTGGTCACTCAGGTGACAGGCCGTTGTCTGAGATCTGCCTAAGGGAGCATTGTGACCTCATAACTCTGCACGGAGCACCCAGGAGACAGGCCCTTGTCTGTGATCTACCTAATGGGTCATTGTGACATCATACCTCTACACGGGTCACACAGGTGACAGGCCCTTGTCTGTGATCTGCCTATGGGGGCATTGTGACACTATAACACTGCACGGGTCCCCCAGGTGACAGACCCTTGTCTGTGATCTGCCTAAGGGGGCATTGTAACATCATAAGTCTGCACGGGTCACCCAGGTGACAGACCCTTGTCTGTGATCTGCCTAAGGGGGCATTGTGACATCATAATT
Organism: Gorilla gorilla gorilla; assembly: GCF_029281585.2. Classification (NCBI taxonomy): domain Eukaryota; kingdom Metazoa; phylum Chordata; class Mammalia; order Primates; family Hominidae; genus Gorilla; species Gorilla gorilla. Next base: position 30,420,243 of record NC_073241.2, on the reverse strand, counting down.
CTGCACTGGTCACCCAGGTGACAGACCCTTCCCTTTGATCAGCCTAAGTGGGCATTGTGACATCATAATGCTTCACTAGTCACCCAGGTGACAGACCCTTGTCTGAGATCTGCCTAAGGGGGCATTGTGTCATCATACCTCTACACTGGTCACCCAGGTGACAGACCCTTGTCAGTGATCTGCCTAAGGGGGCATTGTGACATCATATCTCTGAACTGGTCACGCAGGTGAGAGACCCTTGTGTGTGATCTGCCGAATGGGGCATTGTGACATCATAACTCTGCATTGGTCACTGAGGTGACAGACCATTGTCTTTGATCAGCCTAAGGGGGCGTTGTGACATCATAAATCTGCACTGGTCACCCAGGTGACAGAAACTTGTCTGAGAACTGCCTAAGGGGGCACTGTGATATTATAACACTGCACGGGTCCCCCAGGTGACAAACCCTTCTCTGTGAACTGCCTAAGAGTGCATTGTGACATCATAACTCTGCACTGGTTTCCCAGGTGACAGACCCTTGTCTGTGATCTGCCTAAGGGGGCATTGTGACATCAAAACTCTGCAATGGTCACCCAGGTGACAGGGCCTTGTCTGTGATCTGCCTAAGGGTGCATTGTGACTTCATAACTCTGCACTGCTCACCCAGGTGACGGACCCTTGTCTTTTATCTGCCTAAGGAGGCATTGTGACATCATAATTCTGCACGGGTCATGCAGTTGACAGACTCTTGTCTGTGATCTGCCTAAGGTGCCATTGTGACATCATAACTCTGCACTGGTCACCCAGGTGACAGACCCTTGTCTGTGATCTGCCTAAGGGGGCATTGTGATATCATAACACTGCACTTGTCACCTAGGAGAGAGACCCTTGCCTGTGATCTGCCTAAGGGGGCATTGTGACATCATAACTCTGCATTGGTCACCCAGGTGACAGACCCTTCTCTATGATCTGCCTAAGGGGGCATTGTGACATCATAAGTCTGAACTGGGCACCCAGTTGACAGGCCTTTCTCTGTGATCCGCCTAAGGGGGCATTGTGACTTTATAACTCTGCACTCGTCCCCCAGGTGAGAGTCTCTTGTCTGTGATCTGCCTAGGGGGGCATTGTGACATTATAACTCTTCACTGCTCACCCTGGTGACAGACCCTTGTCTGTTATCTGCCTAAGGGGGTATTTTGACATCATAACTCTGCACGGGTCACCCAGGTGAGAGAGACATGTCAGTGATCTGCCTAAAGGGCAAATGTGACATCATAACTCTGCACTGGTCACCAAGGTGACAGACCCTTTTCTGTGATCTGCCTCAGGGGGCATTGTAACATCATAACTCTGCACTGGTCACCCAGGAGACAGACCCATGTCTGTGAATTGCCTAACCGGGCGTTGTGACATGATAACTCTGCACAGGTCTCTCAGGTGACTGGCCCTTGTCTGTGATCTCCCTAAGGGTGTATTGTGACATCTTAACTCTGCACTGGTCACACAGGTGACAGGCCCTTGTCTGTGATCTGCCTAAGGGCCATTGTGACATCATAACTCTGCCCTGGGCACACAGGTGAAAGGCCCTTTTCTGTGATCTTCTTAAGGGGGCACTGTGACATCACAACTCTGCACTGGGCACCCAGGAGACAGGCCCTTGTCTGATCTGACTAGGGACGCATTGTGACATCATAACTCTGCACTGGGCACCCAGGTGACAGGCACTTTTCTGTGATCTCCCTAAGGTGGCATTGTGACGTCATAACTCTGCACCTGGCACACAGGTGACAAGACCTTGTCTGTCTTGTGCCTAAGGGGGCATTGTGACATCAAAACTCTGCACTGGTCACCCAGGTGACAGGCCCTTGTCTGTGATCTGCCTAAGGGGGCATTGTGACATCATAACTGTGAACTGGTCACCCAGGTGACCGACGTTTGTCTGTGATCTGCCTAAGGGGGCATTGTGACATCATAACTTTGCACTGGTCACCCAGGTGACAGAACCTTGTCTGTGATCTGCCTAAGAGGGCATTGTGACATCATAACTGTGCACTGGTAACCCAGGTGACGTACCCTTGTCCGTGATGTGCCTAAGGGGACATTGTGACATCATAACTGTGCACTGGTAACCCAGGTGACGTACCCTTGACAGTGATCTGTCTAAGGTGGCATTGTGACACCACAACTCTGCACTGGTCACTCACGTGAGAGACCCTTTACTGTGATCTCCATAAGGGGGCATTGTGACATCATAACTCTGCACGGGTCCCCCAGGTGACAGAGCCTTGTCTGTGATCTGCCAAAGGGTGCATTTTGACATCATAATACTGCACGGGTCACCCTGCTGACAGACCCTTGTCTTTGATCTTCTTAACAGGTCATTGTGACATCAGGACACTGCACGGGTCACCCAGGTGACTGACCCTTGTCTTTGATCTGCCTAAGGGGGCATTTGGACGCCAAAACTCTGCACTTGTCACCCATGTGACAGAACCTTGTCTGTGTTCTGCCTAAGGGGGAATTGCGACATCATAACTCTCCACTTGTCACCCAGGTGACAGACCATTGTCTGCGATCTGCCTAAGGGGGCATTGTGATACCGTAACCCTACACTGGACACCCAGGTGAGGGACCCTTGTCCGTAAACTGCCTAAGGGGGCATTGTGACATTATAACTCTGCACCAGTCACGCAGGTGACAGACCCTTGTCTGTGATCTGCCCAAGGGCGCATTGTGACATCATAACTCTGCACTGGTCACCCAGGTGACTGACCCTTGTGTGTGATCTGCCCAAGGGAGCATCGTGACATCATAACTCTGCACGAGGCACCGAGGAGGCAGACCCTTGTCTGTGATCTGAATAAGAGGACATTGTGACATCAAAACTTTGCACGGGTCACCCATGTGACAGGCCCTTGAATGTGATCTGCCTAAGGGGGCATTGAGACATCATAACTGTGCACTGGTCACCCAGGTGACAGACCCTTGTCTTTGATCTGCCTAAGGGGGCATTGTGACGTCATAACTCTGCATTGGTTACTGACGTGACAGACCCTTGTCTTTGATCTGCCTAAGGGGGCATTGTGACATCAAAACTCTGCACAGGGAACCCAGGTGACAGACCCTTGTCTGTGATCAGTCTAAGAGTGCATTGGGACATCATAACTCTGCACTGGGCACCCAGGTGAGAGACCCTTGTCTTTGATCTGCCTAAAGGGGCATTTTGCATCATAACTCTGCACGTCTCACCGATGTGACAGACCCTTGTCTCTGATCTGCCTAAGGGGGCATTGTGTCATCATAAATCTGCACTGGTCCCCGTGGTGACAGACCCTTGTCTGTGATCTGCCTAAGGGGGCATTGTGACATCATAAGTCTGAACTGGGCACCCAGTTGACAGGCCTTTCTCTGTGATCCGCCTAAGGGGGCATTGTGACTTTATAACTCTGCACTCGTCCCCCAGGTGAGAGTCTCTTGTCTGTGATCTGCCTAGGGGGGCATTGTGACATTATAACTCTTCACTGCTCACCCTGGTGACAGACCCTTGTCTGTTATCTGCCTAAGGGGGTATTTTGACATCATAACTCTGCACGGGTCACCCAGGTGAGAGAGACATGTCTGTGATCTGCCTAAAGGGCAAATGTGACATCATAACTCTGCACTGGTCACCAAGGTGACAGACCCTTTTCTGTGATCTGCCTCAGGGGGCATTGTAACATCATAACTCTGCACTGGTCACCCAGGAGACAGACCCATGTCTGTGAATTGCCTAACGGGGCATTGTGACATGATAACTCTGCACAGGTCACTCAGGTGACTGGCCCTTGTCTGTGATCTCCCTAAGGGTGTATTGTGACATCTTAACTCTGCACTGGTCACACAGGTGACAGGCCCTTGTCTGTGATCTGCCTAAGGGCCATTGTGACATCATAACTCTGCCCTGGGCACACAGGTGAAAGGCCCTTTTCTGTGATCTTCTTAAGGGGGCACTGTGACATCACAACTCTGCACTGGGCACCCAGGAGACAGGCCCTTGTCTGATCTGACTAGGGACGCATTGTGACATCATAACTCTGCACTGGGCACCCAGGTGACAGGCACTTTTCTGTGATCTCCCTAAGGTGGCATTGTGACGTCATAACTCTGCACCTGGCACACAGGTGACAGGCCCTTGTCTGTCTTGTGCCTAAGGGGGCATTGTGACATCATAACTCTGCACTGGTCACCCAGGTGACAGGCCCTTGTCTGTGATCTGCCTAAGGGGGCATTGTGACATCATAACTGTGAACTGGTCACCCAGGTGACCGACGCTTGTCTGTGATCTGCCTAAGGGGGCATTGTGACATCATAACTTTGCACTGGTCACCCAGGTGACAGAACCTTGTCTGTGATCTGCCTAAGAGGGCATTGTGACATCATAACTGTGCACTGGTAACCCAGGTGACGTACCCTTGTCCGTGATGTGCCTAAGGGGACATTGTGACATCATAACTGTGCACTGGTAACCCAGGTGACGTACCCTTGACAGTGATCTGTCTAAGGTGGCATTGTGACACCACAACTCTGCACTGGTCACTCACGTGAGAGACCCTTTACTGTGATCTCCATAAGGGGGCATTGTGACATCATAACTCTGCACGGGTCCCCCAGGTGACAGAGCCTTGTCTGTGATCTGCCAAAGGGTGCATTTTGACATCATAATACTGCACGGGTCACCCTGCTGACAGACCCTTGTCTTTGATCTTCTTAACAGGTCATTGTGACATCAGGACACTGACACTGCACGGGTCACCCAGGTGACTGACCCTTGTCTTTGATCTGCCTAAGGGGGCATTTGGACACCAAAACTCTGCACTTGTCACCCATGTGACAGAACCTTGTCTGTGTTCTGCCTAAGGGGGAATTGCGACATCATAACTCTCCACTTGTCACCCAGGTGACAGACCATTGTCTGCGATCTGCCTAAGGGGGCATTGTGATACCATAACCCTACACTGGACACCCAGGTGAGGGACCCTTGTCCGTAAACTGCCTAAGGGGGCATTGTGACATTATAACTCTGCACCAGTCACGCAGGTGACAGACCCTTGTCTGTGATCTGCCCAAGGGCGCATTGTGACATCATAACTCTGCACTGGTCACCCAGGTGACTGACCCTTGTGTGTGATCTGCCCAAGGGAGCATCGTGACATCATAACTCTGCACGAGGCACCGAGGAGGCAGACCCTTGTCTGTGATCTGAATAAGAGGACATTGTGACATCAAAACTTTGCACGGGTCACCCATGTGACAGGCCCTTGAATGTGATCTGCCTAAGGGGGCATTGAGACATCATAACTGTGCACTGGTCACCCAGGTGACAGACCCTTGTCTTTGATCTGCCTAAGGGGGCATTGTGACGTCATAACTCTGCATTGGTTACTGACGTGACAGACCCTTGTCTTTGATCTGCCTAAGGGGGCATTGTGACATCAAAACTCTGCACAGGGAACCCAGGTGACAGACCCTTGTCTGTGATCAGTCTAAGAGTGCATTGGGACATCATAACTCTGCACTGGGCACCCAGGTGAGAGACCCTTGTCTTTGATCTGCCTAAAGGGGCATTTTGCATCATAACTCTGCACGTCTCACCGATGTGACAGACCCTTGTCTCTGATCTGCCTAAGGGGGCATTGTGTCATCATAAATCTGCACTGGTCCCCGTGGTGACAGACCCTTGTCTGTGATCTGCCTAAGGGGGCATTGTGACATCATAAGTCTGAACTGGGCACCCAGTTGACAGGCCTTTCTCTGTGATCCGCCTAAGGGGGCATTGTGACTTTATAACTCTGCACTCGTCCCCCAGGTGAGAGTCTCTTGTCTGTGATCTGCCTAGGGGGGCATTGTGACATTATAACTCTTCACTGCTCACCCTGGTGACAGACCCTTGTCTGTTATCTGCCTAAGGGGGTATTTTGACATCATAACTCTGCACGGGTCACCCAGGTGAGAGAGACATGTCTGTGATCTGCCTAAAGGGCAAATGTGACATCATAACTCTGCACTGGTCACCAAGGTGACAGACCCTTTTCTGTGATCTGCCTCAGGGGGCATTGTAACATCATAACTCTGCACTGGTCACCCAGGAGACAGACCCATGTCTGTGAATTGCCTAACGGGGCATTGTGACATGATAACTCTGCACAGGTCACTCAGGTGACTGGCCCTTGTCTGTGATCTCCCTAAGGGTGTATTGTGACATCTTAACTCTGCACTGGTCACACAGGTGACAGGCCCTTGTCTGTGATCTGCCTAAGGGCCATTGTGACATCATAACTCTGCCCTGGGCACACAGGTGAAAGGCCCTTTTCTGTGATCTTCTTAAGGGGGCACTGTGACATCACAACTCTGCACTGGGCACCCAGGAGACAGGCCCTTGTCTGATCTGACTAGGGACGCATTGTGACATCATAACTCTGCACTGGGCACCCAGGTGACAGGCACTTTTCTGTGATCTCCCTAAGGTGGCATTGTGACGTCATAACTCTGCACCTGGCACACAGGTGACAGGCCCTTGTCTGTCTTGTGCCTAAGGGGGCATTGTGACATCATAACTCTGCACTGGTCACCCAGGTGACAGGCCCTTGTCTGTGATCTGCCTAAGGGGGCATTGTGACATCATAACTGTGAACTGGTCACCCAGGTGACCGACGCTTGTCTGTGATCTGCCTAAGGGGGCATTGTGACATCATAACTTTGCACTGGTCACCCAGGTGACAGAACCTTGTCTGTGATCTGCCTAAGAGGGCATTGTGACATCATAACTGTGCACTGGTAACCCAGGTGACGTACCCTTGTCCGTGATGTGCCTAAGGGGACATTGTGACATCATAACTGTGCACTGGTAACCCAGGTGACGTACCCTTGACAGTGATCTGTCTAAGGTGGCATTGTGACACCACAACTCTGCACTGGTCACTCACGTGAGAGACCCTTTACTGTGATCTCCATAAGGGGGCATTGTGACATCATAACTCTGCACGGGTCCCCCAGGTGACAGAGCCTTGTCTGTGATCTGCCAAAGGGTGCATTTTGACATCATAATACTGCACGGGTCACCCTGCTGACAGACCCTTGTCTTTGATCTTCTTAACAGGTCATTGTGACATCAGGACACTGACACTGCACGGGTCACCCAGGTGACTGACCCTTGTCTTTGATCTGCCTAAGGGGGCATTTGGACACCAAAACTCTGCACTTGTCACCCATGTGACAGAACCTTGTCTGTGTTCTGCCTAAGGGGGAATTGCGACATCATAACTCTCCACTTGTCACCCAGGTGACAGACCATTGTCTGCGATCTGCCTAAGGGGGCATTGTGATACCGTAACCCTACACTGGACACCCAGGTGAGGGACCCTTGTCCGTAAACTGCCTAAGGGGGCATTGTGACATTATAACTCTGCACCAGTCACGCAGGTGACAGACCCTTGTCTGTGATCTGCCCAAGGGCGCATTGTGACATCATAACTCTGCACTGGTCACCCAGGTGACTGACCCTTGTGTGTGATCTGCCCAAGGGAGCATCGTGACATCATAACTCTGCACGAGGCACCGAGGAGGCAGACCCTTGTCTGTGATCTGAATAAGAGGACATTGTGACATCAAAACTTTGCACGGGTCACCCATGTGACAGGCCCTTGAATGTGATCTGCCTAAGGGGGCATTGAGACATCATAACTGTGCACTGGTCACCCAGGTGACAGACCCTTGTCTTTGATCTGCCTAAGGGGGCATTGTGACGTCATAACTCTGCATTGGTTACTGACGTGACAGACCCTTGTCTTTGATCTGCCTAAGGGGGCATTGTGACATCAAAACTCTGCACAGGGAACCCAGGTGACAGACCCTTGTCTGTGATCAGTCTAAGAGTGCATTGGGACATCATAACTCTGCACTGGGCACCCAGGTGAGAGACCCTTGTCTTTGATCTGCCTAAAGGGGCATTTTGCATCATAACTCTGCACGTCTCACCGATGTGACAGACCCTTGTCTCTGATCTGCCTAAGGGGGCATTGTGTCATCATAAATCTGCACTGGTCCCCGTGGTGACAGACCCTTGTCTGTGATCTGCCTAAGGGGCATTGTGACATCATAAGTCTGAACTGGGCACCCAGTTGACAGGCCTTTCTCTGTGATCCGCCTAAGGGGGCATTGTGACTTTATAACTCTGCACTCGTCCCCCAGGTGAGAGTCTCTTGTCTGTGATCTGCCTAGGGGGGCATTGTGACATTATAACTCTTCACTGCTCACCCTGGTGACAGACCCTTGTCTGTTATCTGCCTAAGGGGGTATTTGGACATCATAACTCTGCACGGGTCACCCAGGTGAGAGAGACATGTCTGTGATCTGCCTAAAGGGCAAATGTGACATCATAACTCTGCACTGGTCACCAAGGTGACAGACCCTTTTCTGTGATCTGCCTCAGGGGGCATTGTAACATCATAACTCTGCACTGGTCACCCAGGAGACAGACCCATGTCTGTGAATTGCCTAACGGGGCATTGTGACATGATAACTCTGCACAGGTCACTCAGGTGACTGGCCCTTGTCTGTGATCTCCCTAAGGGTGTATTGTGACATCTTAACTCTGCACTGGTCACACAGGTGACAGGCCCTTGTCTGTGATCTGCCTAAGGGCCATTGTGACATCATAACTCTGCCCTGGGCACACAGGTGAAAGGCCCTTTTCTGTGATCTTCTTAAGGGGGCACTGTGACATCACAACTCTGCACTGGGCACCCAGGAGACAGGCCCTTGTCTGATCTGACTAGGGACGCATTGTGACATCATAACTCTGCACTGGGCACCCAGGTGACAGGCACTTTTCTGTGATCTCCCTAAGGTGGCATTGTGACGTCATAACTCTGCACCTGGCACACAGGTGACAGGCCCTTGTCTGTCTTGTGCCTAAGGGGGCATTGTGACATCATAACTCTGCACTGGTCACCCAGGTGACAGGCCCTTGTCTGTGATCTGCCTAAGGGGGCATTGTGACATCATAACTGTGAACTGGTCACCCAGGTGACCGACGCTTGTCTGTGATCTGCCTAAGGGGGCATTGTGACATCATAACTTTGCACTGGTCACCCAGGTGACAGAACCTTGTCTGTGATCTGCCTAAGAGGGCATTGTGACATCATAACTGTGCACTGGTAACCCAGGTGACGTACCCTTGTCCGTGATGTGCCTAAGGGGACATTGTGACATCATAACTGTGCACTGGTAACCCAGGTGACGTACCCTTGACAGTGATCTGTCTAAGGTGGCATTGTGACACCACAACTCTGCACTGGTCACTCACGTGAGAGACCCTTTACTGTGATCTCCATAAGGGGGCATTGTGACATCATAACTCTGCACGGGTCCCCCAGGTGACAGAGCCTTGTCTGTGATCTGCCAAAGGGTGCATTTTGACATCATAATACTGCACGGGTCACCCTGCTGACAGACCCTTGTCTTTGATCTTCTTAACAGGTCATTGTGACATCAGGACACTGACACTGCACGGGTCACCCAGGTGACTGACCCTTGTCTTTGATCTGCCTAAGGGGGCATTTGGACACCAAAACTCTGCACTTGTCACCCATGTGACAGAACCTTGTCTGTGTTCTGCCTAAGGGGGAATTGCGACATCATAACTCTCCACTTGTCACCCAGGTGACAGACCATTGTCTGCGATCTGCCTAAGGGGGCATTGTGATACCATAACCCTACACTGGACACCCAGGTGAGGGACCCTTGTCCGTAAACTGCCTAAGGGGGCATTGTGACATTATAACTCTGCACCAGTCACGCAGGTGACAGACCCTTGTCTGTGATCTGCCCAAGGGCGCATTGTGACATCATAACTCTGCACTGGTCACCCAGGTGACTGACCCTTGTGTGTGATCTGCCCAAGGGAGCATCGTGACATCATAACTCTGCACGAGGCACCGAGGAGGCAGACCCTTGTCTGTGATCTGAATAAGAGGACATTGTGACATCAAAACTTTGCACGGGTCACCCATGTGACAGGCCCTTGAATGTGATCTGCCTAAGGGGGCATTGAGACATCATAACTGTGCACTGGTCACCCAGGTGACAGACCCTTGTCTTTGATCTGCCTAAGGGGGCATTGTGACGTCATAACTCTGCATTGGTTACTGACGTGACAGACCCTTGTCTTTGATCTGCCTAAGGGGGCATTGTGACATCAAAACTCTGCACAGGGAACCCAGGTGACAGACCCTTGTCTGTGATCAGTCTAAGAGTGCATTGGGACATCATAACTCTGCACTGGGCACCCAGGTGAGAGACCCTTGTCTTTGATCTGCCTAAAGGGGCATTTTGCATCATAACTCTGCACGTCTCACCGATGTGACAGACCCTTGTCTCTGATCTGCCTAAGGGGGCATTGTGTCATCATAAATCTGCACTGGTCCCCGTGGTGACAGACCCTTGTCTGTGATCTGCCTAAGGGGGCATTGTGACATCATAAGTCTGAACTGGGCACCCAGTTGACAGGCCTTTCTCTGTGATCCGCCTAAGGGGGCATTGTGACTTTATAACTCTGCACTCGTCCCCCAGGTGAGAGTCTCTTGTCTGTGATCTGCCTAGGGGGGCATTGTGACATTATAACTCTTCACTGCTCACCCTGGTGACAGACCCTTGTCTGTTATCTGCCTAAGGGGGTATTTTGACATCATAACTCTGCACGGGTCACCCAGGTGAGAGAGACATGTCTGTGATCTGCCTAAAGGGCAAATGTGACATCATAACTCTGCACTGGTCACCAAGGTGACAGACCCTTTTCTGTGATCTGCCTCAGGGGGCATTGTAACATCATAACTCTGCACTGGTCACCCAGGAGACAGACCCATGTCTGTGAATTGCCTAACGGGGCATTGTGACATGATAACTCTGCACAGGTCACTCAGGTGACTGGCCCTTGTCTGTGATCTCCCTAAGGGTGTATTGTGACATCTTAACTCTGCACTGGTCACACAGGTGACAGGCCCTTGTCTGTGATCTGCCTAAGGGCCATTGTGACATCATAACTCTGCCCTGGGCACACAGGTGAAAGGCCCTTTTCTGTGATCTTCTTAAGGGGGCACTGTGACATCACAACTCTGCACTGGGCACCCAGGAGACAGGCCCTTGTCTGATCTGACTAGGGACGCATTGTGACATCATAACTCTGCACTGGGCACCCAGGTGACAGGCACTTTTCTGTGATCTCCCTAAGGTGGCATTGTGACGTCATAACTCTGCACCTGGCACACAGGTGACAGGCCCTTGTCTGTCTTGTGCCTAAGGGGGCATTGTGACATCATAACTCTGCACTGGTCACCCAGGTGACAGGCCCTTGTCTGTGATCTGCCTAAGGGGGCATTGTGACATCATAACTGTGAACTGGTCACCCAGGTGACCGACGCTTGTCTGTGATCTGCCTAAGGGGGCATTGTGACATCATAACTTTGCACTGGTCACCCAGGTGACAGAACCTTGTCTGTGATCTGCCTAAGAGGGCATTGTGACATCATAACTGTGCACTGGTAACCCAGGTGACGTACCCTTGTCCGTGATGTGCCTAAGGGGACATTGTGACATCATAACTGTGCACTGGTAACCCAGGTGACGTACCCTTGACAGTGATCTGTCTAAGGTGGCATTGTGACACCACAACTCTGCACTGGTCACTCACGTGAGAGACCCTTTACTGTGATCTCCATAAGGGGGCATTGTGACATCATAACTCTGCACGGGTCCCCCAGGTGACAGAGCCTTGTCTGTGATCTGCCAAAGGGTGCATTTTGACATCATAATACTGCACGGGTCACCCTGCTGACAGACCCTTGTCTTTGATCTTCTTAACAGGTCATTGTGACATCAGGACACTGACACTGCACGGGTCACCCAGGTGACTGACCCTTGTCTTTGATCTGCCTAAGGGGGCATTTGGACACCAAAACTCTGCACTTGTCACCCATGTGACAGAACCTTGTCTGTGTTCTGCCTAAGGGGGAATTGCGACATCATAACTCTCCACTTGTCACCCAGGTGACAGACCATTGTCTGCGATCTGCCTAAGGGGGCATTGTGATACCATAACCCTACACTGGACACCCAGGTGAGGGACCCTTGTCCGTAAACTGCCTAAGGGGGCATTGTGACATTATAACTCTGCACCAGTCACGCAGGTGACAGACCCTTGTCTGTGATCTGCCCAAGGGCGCATTGTGACATCATAACTCTGCACTGGTCACCCAGGTGACTGACCCTTGTGTGTGATCTGCCCAAGGGAGCATCGTGACATCATAACTCTGCACGAGGCACCGAGGAGGCAGACCCTTGTCTGTGATCTGAATAAGAGGACATTGTGACATCAAAACTTTGCACGGGTCACCCATGTGACAGGCCCTTGAATGTGATCTGCCTAAGGGGGCATTGAGACATCATAACTGTGCACTGGTCACCCAGGTGACAGACCCTTGTCTTTGATCTGCCTAAGGGGGCATTGTGACGTCATAACTCTGCATTGGTTACTGACGTGACAGACCCTTGTCTTTGATCTGCCTAAGGGGGCATTGTGACATCAAAACTCTGCACAGGGAACCCAGGTGACAGACCCTTGTCTGTGATCAGTCTAAGAGTGCATTGGGACATCATAACTCTGCACTGGGCACCCAGGTGAGAGACCCTTGTCTTTGATCTGCCTAAAGGGGCATTTTGCATCATAACTCTGCACGTCTCACCGATGTGACAGACCCTTGTCTCTGATCTGCCTAAGGGGGCATTGTGTCATCATAAATCTGCACTGGTCCCCGTGGTGACAGACCCTTGTCTGTGATCTGCCTAAGGGGGCATTGTGACATCATAAGTCTGAACTGGGCACCCAGTTGACAGGCCTTTCTCTGTGATCCGCCTAAGGGGGCATTGTGACTTTATAACTCTGCACTCGTCCCCCAGGTGAGAGTCTCTTGTCTGTGATCTGCCTAGGGGGGCATTGTGACATTATAACTCTTCACTGCTCACCCTGGTGACAGACCCTTGTCTGTTATCTGCCTAAGGGGGTATTTTGACATCATAACTCTGCACGGGTCACCCAGGTGAGAGAGACATGTCTGTGATCTGCCTAAAGGGCAAATGTGACATCATAACTCTGCACTGGTCACCAAGGTGACAGACCCTTTTCTGTGATCTGCCTCAGGGGGCATTGTAACATCATAACTCTGCACTGGTCACCCAGGAGACAGACCCATGTCTGTGAATTGCCTAACGGGGCATTGTGACATGATAACTCTGCACAGGTCACTCAGGTGACTGGCCCTTGTCTGTGATCTCCCTAAGGGTGTATTGTGACATCTTAACTCTGCACTGGTCACACAGGTGACAGGCCCTTGTCTGTGATCTGCCTAAGGGCCATTGTGACATCATAACTCTGCCCTGGGCACACAGGTGAAAGGCCCTTTTCTGTGATCTTCTTAAGGGGGCACTGTGACATCACAACTCTGCACTGGGCACCCAGGAGACAGGCCCTTGTCTGATCTGACTAGGGACGCATTGTGACATCATAACTCTGCACTGGGCACCCAGGTGACAGGCACTTTTCTGTGATCTCCCTAAGGTGGCATTGTGACGTCATAACTCTGCACCTGGCACACAGGTGACAGGCCCTTGTCTGTCTTGTGCCTAAGGGGGCATTGTGACATCATAACTCTGCACTGGTCACCCAGGTGACAGGCCCTTGTCTGTGATCTGCCTAAGGGGGCATTGTGACATCATAACTGTGAACTGGTCACCCAGGTGACCGACGCTTGTCTGTGATCTGCCTAAGGGGGCATTGTGACATCATAACTTTGCACTGGTCACCCAGGTGACAGAACCTTGTCTGTGATCTGCCTAAGAGGGCATTGTGACATCATAACTGTGCACTGGTAACCCAGGTGACGTACCCTTGTCCGTGATGTGCCTAAGGGGACATTGTGACATCATAACTGTGCACTGGTAACCCAGGTGACGTACCCTTGACAGTGATCTGTCTAAGGTGGCATTGTGACACCACAACTCTGCACTGGTCACTCACGTGAGAGACCCTTTACTGTGATCTCCATAAGGGGGCATTGTGACATCATAACTCTGCACGGGTCCCCCAGGTGACAGAGCCTTGTCTGTGATCTGCCAAAGGGTGCATTTTGACATCATAATACTGCACGGGTCACCCTGCTGACAGACCCTTGTCTTTGATCTTCTTAACAGGTCATTGTGACATCAGGACACTGACACTGCACGGGTCACCCAGGTGACTGACCCTTGTCTTTGATCTGCCTAAGGGGGCATTTGGACACCAAAACTCTGCACTTGTCACCCATGTGACAGAACCTTGTCTGTGTTCTGCCTAAGGGGGAATTGCGACATCATAACTCTCCACTTGTCACCCAGGTGACAGACCATTGTCTGCGATCTGCCTAAGGGGGCATTGTGATACCATAACCCTACACTGGACACCCAGGTGAGGGACCCTTGTCCGTAAACTGCCTAAGGGGGCATTGTGACATTATAACTCTGCACCAGTCACGCAGGTGACAGACCCTTGTCTGTGATCTGCCCAAGGGCGCATTGTGACATCATAACTCTGCACTGGTCACCCAGGTGACTGACCCTTGTGTGTGATCTGCCCAAGGGAGCATCGTGACATCATAACTCTGCACGAGGCACCGAGGAGGCAGACCCTTGTCTGTGATCTGAATAAGAGGACATTGTGACATCAAAACTTTGCACGGGTCACCCATGTGACAGGCCCTTGAATGTGATCTGCCTAAGGGGGCATTGAGACATCATAACTGTGCACTGGTCACCCAGGTGACAGACCCTTGTCTTTGATCTGCCTAAGGGGGCATTGTGACGTCATAACTCTGCATTGGTTACTGACGTGACAGACCCTTGTCTTTGATCTGCCTAAGGGGGCATTGTGACATCAAAACTCTGCACAGGGAACCCAGGTGACAGACCCTTGTCTGTGATCAGTCTAAGAGTGCATTGGGACATCATAACTCTGCACTGGGCACCCAGGTGAGAGACCCTTGTCTTTGATCTGCCTAAAGGGGCATTTTGCATCATAACTCTGCACGTCTCACCGATGTGACAGACCCTTGTCTCTGATCTGCCTAAGGGGGCATTGTGTCATCATAAATCTGCACTGGTCCCCGTGGTGACAGACCCTTGTCTGTGATCTGCCTAAGGGGGCATTGTGACATCATAAGTCTGAACTGGGCACCCAGTTGACAGGCCTTTCTCTGTGATCCGCCTAAGGGGGCATTGTGACTTTATAACTCTGCACTCGTCCCCCAGGTGAGAGTCTCTTGTCTGTGATCTGCCTAGGGGGGCATTGTGACATTATAACTCTTCACTGCTCACCCTGGTGACAGACCCTTGTCTGTTATCTGCCTAAGGGGGTATTTTGACATCATAACTCTGCACGGGTCACCCAGGTGAGAGAGACATGTCTGTGATCTGCCTAAAGGGCAAATGTGACATCATAACTCTGCACTGGTCACCAAGGTGACAGACCCTTTTCTGTGATCTGCCTCAGGGGGCATTGTAACATCATAACTCTGCACTGGTCACCCAGGAGACAGACCCATGTCTGTGAATTGCCTAACGGGGCATTGTGACATGATAACTCTGCACAGGTCACTCAGGTGACTGGCCCTTGTCTGTGATCTCCCTAAGGGTGTATTGTGACATCTTAACTCTGCACTGGTCACACAGGTGACAGGCCCTTGTCTGTGATCTGCCTAAGGGCCATTGTGACATCATAACTCTGCCCTGGGCACACAGGTGAAAGGCCCTTTTCTGTGATCTTCTTAAGGGGGCACTGTGACATCACAACTCTGCACTGGGCACCCAGGAGACAGGCCCTTGTCTGATCTGACTAGGGACGCATTGTGACATCATAACTCTGCACTGGGCACCCAGGTGACAGGCACTTTTCTGTGATCTCCCTAAGGTGGCATTGTGACGTCATAACTCTGCACCTGGCACACAGGTGACAGGCCCTTGTCTGTCTTGTGCCTAAGGGGGCATTGTGACATCATAACTCTGCACTGGTCACCCAGGTGACAGGCCCTTGTCTGTGATCTGCCTAAGGGGGCATTGTGACATCATAACTGTGAACTGGTCACCCAGGTGACCGACGCTTGTCTGTGATCTGCCTAAGGGGGCATTGTGACATCATAACTTTGCACTGGTCACCCAGGTGACAGAACCTTGTCTGTGATCTGCCTAAGAGGGCATTGTGACATCATAACTGTGCACTGGTAACCCAGGTGACGTACCCTTGTCCGTGATGTGCCTAAGGGGACATTGTGACATCATAACTGTGCACTGGTAACCCAGGTGACGTACCCTTGACAGTGATCTGTCTAAGGTGGCATTGTGACACCACAACTCTGCACTGGTCACTCACGTGAGAGACCCTTTACTGTGATCTCCATAAGGGGGCATTGTGACATCATAACTCTGCACGGGTCCCCCAGGTGACAGAGCCTTGTCTGTGATCTGCCAAAGGGTGCATTTTGACATCATAATACTGCACGGGTCACCCTGCTGACAGACCCTTGTCTTTGATCTTCTTAACAGGTCATTGTGACATCAGGACACTGACACTGCACGGGTCACCCAGGTGACTGACCCTTGTCTTTGATCTGCCTAAGGGGGCATTTGGACACCAAAACTCTGCACTTGTCACCCATGTGACAGAACCTTGTCTGTGTTCTGCCTAAGGGGGAATTGCGACATCATAACTCTCCACTTGTCACCCAGGTGACAGACCATTGTCTGCGATCTGCCTAAGGGGGCATTGTGATACCATAACCCTACACTGGACACCCAGGTGAGGGACCCTTGTCCGTAAACTGCCTAAGGGGGCATTGTGACATTATAACTCTGCACCAGTCACGCAGGTGACAGACCCTTGTCTGTGATCTGCCCAAGGGCGCATTGTGACATCATAACTCTGCACTGGTCACCCAGGTGACTGACCCTTGTGTGTGATCTGCCCAAGGGAGCATCGTGACATCATAACTCTGCACGAGGCACCGAGGAGGCAGACCCTTGTCTGTGATCTGAATAAGAGGACATTGTGACATCAAAACTTTGCACGGGTCACCCATGTGACAGGCCCTTGAATGTGATCTGCCTAAGGGGGCATTGAGACATCATAACTGTGCACTGGTCACCCAGGTGACAGACCCTTGTCTTTGATCTGCCTAAGGGGGCATTGTGACGTCATAACTCTGCATTGGTTACTGACGTGACAGACCCTTGTCTTTGATCTGCCTAAGGGGGCATTGTGACATCAAAACTCTGCACAGGGAACCCAGGTGACAGACCCTTGTCTGTGATCAGTCTAAGAGTGCATTGGGACATCATAACTCTGCACTGGGCACCCAGGTGAGAGACCCTTGTCTTTGATCTGCCTAAAGGGGCATTTTGCATCATAACTCTGCACGTCTCACCGATGTGACAGACCCTTGTCTCTGATCTGCCTAAGGGGGCATTGTGTCATCATAAATCTGCACTGGTCCCCGTGGTGACAGACCCTTGTCTGTGATCTGCCTAAGGGGGCATTGTGACATCATAAGTCTGAACTGGGCACCCAGTTGACAGGCCTTTCTCTGTGATCCGCCTAAGGGGGCATTGTGACTTTATAACTCTGCACTCGTCCCCCAGGTGAGAGTCTCTTGTCTGTGATCTGCCTAGGGGGGCATTGTGACATTATAACTCTTCACTGCTCACCCTGGTGACAGACCCTTGTCTGTTATCTGCCTAAGGGGGTATTTTGACATCATAACTCTGCACGGGTCACCCAGGTGAGAGAGACATGTCTGTGATCTGCCTAAAGGGCAAATGTGACATCATAACTCTGCACTGGTCACCAAGGTGACAGACCCTTTTCTGTGATCTGCCTCAGGGGGCATTGTAACATCATAACTCTGCACTGGTCACCCAGGAGACAGACCCATGTCTGTGAATTGCCTAACGGGGCATTGTGACATGATAACTCTGCACAGGTCACTCAGGTGACTGGCCCTTGTCTGTGATCTCCCTAAGGGTGTATTGTGACATCTTAACTCTGCACTGGTCACACAGGTGACAGGCCCTTGTCTGTGATCTGCCTAAGGGCCATTGTGACATCATAACTCTGCCCTGGGCACACAGGTGAAAGGCCCTTTTCTGTGATCTTCTTAAGGGGGCACTGTGACATCACAACTCTGCACTGGGCACCCAGGAGACAGGCCCTTGTCTGATCTGACTAGGGACGCATTGTGACATCATAACTCTGCACTGGGCACCCAGGTGACAGGCACTTTTCTGTGATCTCCCTAAGGTGGCATTGTGACGTCATAACTCTGCACCTGGCACACAGGTGACAGGCCCTTGTCTGTCTTGTGCCTAAGGGGGCATTGTGACATCATAACTCTGCACTGGTCACCCAGGTGACAGGCCCTTGTCTGTGATCTGCCTAAGGGGGCATTGTGACATCATAACTGTGAACTGGTCACCCAGGTGACCGACGCTTGTCTGTGATCTGCCTAAGGGGGCATTGTGACATCATAACTTTGCACTGGTCACCCAGGTGACAGAACCTTGTCTGTGATCTGCCTAAGAGGGCATTGTGACATCATAACTGTGCACTGGTAACCCAGGTGACGTACCCTTGTCCGTGATGTGCCTAAGGGGACATTGTGACATCATAACTGTGCACTGGTAACCCAGGTGACGTACCCTTGACAGTGATCTGTCTAAGGTGGCATTGTGACACCACAACTCTGCACTGGTCACTCACGTGAGAGACCCTTTACTGTGATCTCCATAAGGGGGCATTGTGACATCATAACTCTGCACGGGTCCCCCAGGTGACAGAGCCTTGTCTGTGATCTGCCAAAGGGTGCATTTTGACATCATAATACTGCACGGGTCACCCTGCTGACAGACCCTTGTCTTTGATCTTCTTAACAGGTCATTGTGACATCAGGACACTGCACGGGTCACCCAGGTGACTGACCCTTGTCTTTGATCTGCCTAAGGGGGCATTTGGACGCCAAAACTCTGCACTTGTCACCCATGTGACAGAACCTTGTCTGTGTTCTGCCTAAGGGGGAATTGCGACATCATAACTCTCCACTTGTCACCCAGGTGACAGACCATTGTCTGCGATCTGCCTAAGGGGGCATTGTGATACCGTAACCCTACACTGGACACCCAGGTGAGGGACCCTTGTCCGTAAACTGCCTAAGGGGGCATTGTGACATTATAACTCTGCACCAGTCACGCAGGTGACAGACCCTTGTCTGTGATCTGCCCAAGGGCGCATTGTGACATCATAACTCTGCACTGGTCACCCAGGTGACTGACCCTTGTGTGTGATCTGCCCAAGGGAGCATCGTGACATCATAACTCTGCACGAGGCACCGAGGAGGCAGACCCTTGTCTGTGATCTGAATAAGAGGACATTGTGACATCAAAACTTTGCACGGGTCACCCATGTGACAGGCCCTTGAATGTGATCTGCCTAAGGGGGCATTGAGACATCATAACTGTGCACTGGTCACCCAGGTGACAGACCCTTGTCTTTGATCTGCCTAAGGGGGCATTGTGACGTCATAACTCTGCATTGGTTACTGACGTGACAGACCCTTGTCTTTGATCTGCCTAAGGGGGCATTGTGACATCAAAACTCTGCACAGGGAACCCAGGTGACAGACCCTTGTCTGTGATCAGTCTAAGAGTGCATTGGGACATCATAACTCTGCACTGGGCACCCAGGTGAGAGACCCTTGTCTTTGATCTGCCTAAAGGGGCATTTTGCATCATAACTCTGCACGTCTCACCGATGTGACAGACCCTTGTCTCTGATCTGCCTAAGGGGGCATTGTGTCATCATAAATCTGCACTGGTCCCCGTGGTGACAGACCCTTGTCTGTGATCTGCCTAAGGGGGCATTGTGACATCATAAGTCTGAACTGGGCACCCAGTTGACAGGCCTTTCTCTGTGATCCGCCTAAGGGGGCATTGTGACTTTATAACTCTGCACTCGTCCCCCAGGTGAGAGTCTCTTGTCTGTGATCTGCCTAGGGGGGCATTGTGACATTATAACTCTTCACTGCTCACCCTGGTGACAGACCCTTGTCTGTTATCTGCCTAAGGGGGTATTTTGACATCATAACTCTGCACGGGTCACCCAGGTGAGAGAGACATGTCTGTGATCTGCCTAAAGGGCAAATGTGACATCATAACTCTGCACTGGTCACCAAGGTGACAGACCCTTTTCTGTGATCTGCCTCAGGGGGCATTGTAACATCATAACTCTGCACTGGTCACCCAGGAGACAGACCCATGTCTGTGAATTGCCTAACGGGGCATTGTGACATGATAACTCTGCACAGGTCACTCAGGTGACTGGCCCTTGTCTGTGATCTCCCTAAGGGTGTATTGTGACATCTTAACTCTGCACTGGTCACACAGGTGACAGGCCCTTGTCTGTGATCTGCCTAAGGGCCATTGTGACATCATAACTCTGCCCTGGGCACACAGGTGAAAGGCCCTTTTCTGTGATCTTCTTAAGGGGGCACTGTGACATCACAACTCTGCACTGGGCACCCAGGAGACAGGCCCTTGTCTGATCTGACTAGGGACGCATTGTGACATCATAACTCTGCACTGGGCACCCAGGTGACAGGCACTTTTCTGTGATCTCCCTAAGGTGGCATTGTGACGTCATAACTCTGCACCTGGCACACAGGTGACAGGCCCTTGTCTGTCTTGTGCCTAAGGGGGCATTGTGACATCATAACTCTGCACTGGTCACCCAGGTGACAGGCCCTTGTCTGTGATCTGCCTAAGGGGGCATTGTGACATCATAACTGTGAACTGGTCACCCAGGTGACCGACGCTTGTCTGTGATCTGCCTAAGGGGGCATTGTGACATCATAACTTTGCACTGGTCACCCAGGTGACAGAACCTTGTCTGTGATCTGCCTAAGAGGGCATTGTGACATCATAACTGTGCACTGGTAACCCAGGTGACGTACCCTTGTCCGTGATGTGCCTAAGGGGACATTGTGACATCATAACTGTGCACTGGTAACCCAGGTGACGTACCCTTGACAGTGATCTGTCTAAGGTGGCATTGTGACACCACAACTCTGCACTGGTCACTCACGTGAGAGACCCTTTACTGTGATCTCCATAAGGGGGCATTGTGACATCATAACTCTGCACAGGTCCCCCAGGTGACAGAGCCTTGTCTGTGATCTGCCAAAGGGTGCATTTTGACATCATAATACTGCACGGGTCACCCTGCTGACAGACCCTTGTCTTTGATCTTCTTAACAGGTCATTGTGACATCAGGACACTGACACTGCACGGGTCACCCAGGTGACTGACCCTTGTCTTTGATCTGCCTAAGGGGGCATTTGGACACCAAAACTCTGCACTTGTCACCCATGTGACAGAACCTTGTCTGTGTTCTGCCTAAGGGGGAATTGCGACATCATAACTCTCCACTTGTCACCCAGGTGACAGACCATTGTCTGCGATCTGCCTAAGGGGGCATTGTGATACCATAACCCTACACTGGACACCCAGGTGAGGGACCCTTGTCCGTAAACTGCCTAAGGGGGCATTGTGACATTATAACTCTGCACCAGTCACGCAGGTGACAGACCCTTGTCTGTGATCTGCCCAAGGGCGCATTGTGACATCATAACTCTGCACTGGTCACCCAGGTGACTGACCCTTGTGTGTGATCTGCCCAAGGGAGCATCGTGACATCATAACTCTGCACGAGGCACCGAGGAGGCAGACCCTTGTCTGTGATCTGAATA
Organism: Gorilla gorilla gorilla; assembly: GCF_029281585.2. Lineage (NCBI taxonomy): Eukaryota > Metazoa > Chordata > Mammalia > Primates > Hominidae > Gorilla > Gorilla gorilla. The sequence continues at coordinate 30,398,351 of NC_073241.2, read as the reverse complement.
AGAGGACATTGTGACATCAAAACTTTGCACGGGTCACCCATGTGACAGGCCCTTGAATGTGATCTGCCTAAGGGGGCATTGAGACATCATAACTGTGCACTGGTCACCCAGGTGACAGACCCTTGTCTTTGATCTGCCTAAGGGGGCATTGTGACGTCATAACTCTGCATTGGTTACTGACGTGACAGACCCTTGTCTTTGATCTGCCTAAGGGGGCATTGTGACATCAAAACTCTGCACAGGGAACCCAGGTGACAGACCCTTGTCTGTGATCAGTCTAAGAGTGCATTGGGACATCATAACTCTGCACTGGGCACCCAGGTGAGAGACCCTTGTCTTTGATCTGCCTAAAGGGGCATTTTGCATCATAACTCTGCACGTCTCACCGATGTGACAGACCCTTGTCTCTGATCTGCCTAAGGGGGCATTGTGTCATCATAAATCTGCACTGGTCCCCGTGGTGACAGACCCTTGTCTGTGATCTGCCTAAGGGGGCATTGTGACATCATAAGTCTGAACTGGGCACCCAGTTGACAGGCCTTTCTCTGTGATCCGCCTAAGGGGGCATTGTGACTTTATAACTCTGCACTCGTCCCCCAGGTGAGAGTCTCTTGTCTGTGATCTGCCTAGGGGGGCATTGTGACATTATAACTCTTCACTGCTCACCCTGGTGACAGACCCTTGTCTGTTATCTGCCTAAGGGGGTATTTTGACATCATAACTCTGCACGGGTCACCCAGGTGAGAGAGACATGTCTGTGATCTGCCTAAAGGGCAAATGTGACATCATAACTCTGCACTGGTCACCAAGGTGACAGACCCTTTTCTGTGATCTGCCTCAGGGGGCATTGTAACATCATAACTCTGCACTGGTCACCCAGGAGACAGACCCATGTCTGTGAATTGCCTAACGGGGCATTGTGACATGATAACTCTGCACAGGTCACTCAGGTGACTGGCCCTTGTCTGTGATCTCCCTAAGGGTGTATTGTGACATCTTAACTCTGCACTGGTCACACAGGTGACAGGCCCTTGTCTGTGATCTGCCTAAGGGCCATTGTGACATCATAACTCTGCCCTGGGCACACAGGTGAAAGGCCCTTTTCTGTGATCTTCTTAAGGGGGCACTGTGACATCACAACTCTGCACTGGGCACCCAGGAGACAGGCCCTTGTCTGATCTGACTAGGGACGCATTGTGACATCATAACTCTGCACTGGGCACCCAGGTGACAGGCACTTTTCTGTGATCTCCCTAAGGTGGCATTGTGACGTCATAACTCTGCACCTGGCACACAGGTGACAGGCCCTTGTCTGTCTTGTGCCTAAGGGGGCATTGTGACATCAAAACTCTGCACTGGTCACCCAGGTGACAGGCCCTTGTCTGTGATCTGCCTAAGGGGGCATTGTGACATCATAACTGTGAACTGGTCACCCAGGTGACCGACGCTTGTCTGTGATCTGCCTAAGGGGGCATTGTGACATCATAACTTTGCACTGGTCACCCAGGTGACAGAACCTTGTCTGTGATCTGCCTAAGAGGGCATTGTGACATCATAACTGTGCACTGGTAACCCAGGTGACGTACCCTTGTCCGTGATGTGCCTAAGGGGACATTGTGACATCATAACTGTGCACTGGTAACCCAGGTGACGTACCCTTGACAGTGATCTGTCTAAGGTGGCATTGTGACACCACAACTCTGCACTGGTCACTCACGTGAGAGACCCTTTACTGTGATCTCCATAAGGGGGCATTGTGACATCATAACTCTGCACAGGTCCCCCAGGTGACAGAGCCTTGTCTGTGATCTGCCAAAGGGTGCATTTTGACATCATAATACTGCACGGGTCACCCTGCTGACAGACCCTTGTCTTTGATCTTCTTAACAGGTCATTGTGACATCAGGACACTGACACTGCACGGGTCACCCAGGTGACTGACCCTTGTCTTTGATCTGCCTAAGGGGGCATTTGGACACCAAAACTCTGCACTTGTCACCCATGTGACAGAACCTTGTCTGTGTTCTGCCTAAGGGGGAATTGCGACATCATAACTCTCCACTTGTCACCCAGGTGACAGACCATTGTCTGCGATCTGCCTAAGGGGGCATTGTGATACCATAACCCTACACTGGACACCCAGGTGAGGGACCCTTGTCCGTAAACTGCCTAAGGGGGCATTGTGACATTATAACTCTGCACCAGTCACGCAGGTGACAGACCCTTGTCTGTGATCTGCCCAAGGGCGCATTGTGACATCATAACTCTGCACTGGTCACCCAGGTGACTGACCCTTGTGTGTGATCTGCCCAAGGGAGCATCGTGACATCATAACTCTGCACGAGGCACCGAGGAGGCAGACCCTTGTCTGTGATCTGAATAAGAGGACATTGTGACATCAAAACTTTGCACGGGTCACCCATGTGACAGGCCCTTGAATGTGATCTGCCTAAGGGGGCATTGAGACATCATAACTGTGCACTGGTCACCCAGGTGACAGACCCTTGTCTTTGATCTGCCTAAGGGGGCATTGTGACGTCATAACTCTGCATTGGTTACTGACGTGACAGACCCTTGTCTTTGATCTGCCTAAGGGGGCATTGTGACATCAAAACTCTGCACAGGGAACCCAGGTGACAGACCCTTGTCTGTGATCAGTCTAAGAGTGCATTGGGACATCATAACTCTGCACTGGGCACCCAGGTGAGAGACCCTTGTCTTTGATCTGCCTAAAGGGGCATTTTGCATCATAACTCTGCACGTCTCACCGATGTGACAGACCCTTGTCTCTGATCTGCCTAAGGGGGCATTGTGTCATCATAAATCTGCACTGGTCCCCGTGGTGACAGACCCTTGTCTGTGATCTGCCTAAGGGGGCATTGTGACATCATAAGTCTGAACTGGGCACCCAGTTGACAGGCCTTTCTCTGTGATCCGCCTAAGGGGGCATTGTGACTTTATAACTCTGCACTCGTCCCCCAGGTGAGAGTCTCTTGTCTGTGATCTGCCTAGGGGGGCATTGTGACATTATAACTCTTCACTGCTCACCCTGGTGACAGACCCTTGTCTGTTATCTGCCTAAGGGGGTATTTTGACATCATAACTCTGCACGGGTCACCCAGGTGAGAGAGACATGTCTGTGATCTGCCTAAAGGGCAAATGTGACATCATAACTCTGCACTGGTCACCAAGGTGACAGACCCTTTTCTGTGATCTGCCTCAGGGGGCATTGTAACATCATAACTCTGCACTGGTCACCCAGGAGACAGACCCATGTCTGTGAATTGCCTAACGGGGCATTGTGACATGATAACTCTGCACAGGTCACTCAGGTGACTGGCCCTTGTCTGTGATCTCCCTAAGGGTGTATTGTGACATCTTAACTCTGCACTGGTCACACAGGTGACAGGCCCTTGTCTGTGATCTGCCTAAGGGCCATTGTGACATCATAACTCTGCCCTGGGCACACAGGTGAAAGGCCCTTTTCTGTGATCTTCTTAAGGGGGCACTGTGACATCACAACTCTGCACTGGGCACCCAGGAGACAGGCCCTTGTCTGATCTGACTAGGGACGCATTGTGACATCATAACTCTGCACTGGGCACCCAGGTGACAGGCACTTTTCTGTGATCTCCCTAAGGTGGCATTGTGACGTCATAACTCTGCACCTGGCACACAGGTGACAGGCCCTTGTCTGTCTTGTGCCTAAGGGGGCATTGTGACATCAAAACTCTGCACTGGTCACCCAGGTGACAGGCCCTTGTCTGTGATCTGCCTAAGGGGGCATTGTGACATCATAACTGTGAACTGGTCACCCAGGTGACCGACGCTTGTCTGTGATCTGCCTAAGGGGGCATTGTGACATCATAACTTTGCACTGGTCACCCAGGTGACAGAACCTTGTCTGTGATCTGCCTAAGAGGGCATTGTGACATCATAACTGTGCACTGGTAACCCAGGTGACGTACCCTTGTCCGTGATGTGCCTAAGGGGACATTGTGACATCATAACTGTGCACTGGTAACCCAGGTGACGTACCCTTGACAGTGATCTGTCTAAGGTGGCATTGTGACACCACAACTCTGCACTGGTCACTCACGTGAGAGACCCTTTACTGTGATCTCCATAAGGGGGCATTGTGACATCATAACTCTGCACGGGTCCCCCAGGTGACAGAGCCTTGTCTGTGATCTGCCAAAGGGTGCATTTTGACATCATAATACTGCACGGGTCACCCTGCTGACAGACCCTTGTCTTTGATCTTCTTAACAGGTCATTGTGACATCAGGACACTGACACTGCACGGGTCACCCAGGTGACTGACCCTTGTCTTTGATCTGCCTAAGGGGGCATTTGGACACCAAAACTCTGCACTTGTCACCCATGTGACAGAACCTTGTCTGTGTTCTGCCTAAGGGGGAATTGCGACATCATAACTCTCCACTTGTCACCCAGGTGACAGACCATTGTCTGCGATCTGCCTAAGGGGGCATTGTGATACCATAACCCTACACTGGACACCCAGGTGAGGGACCCTTGTCCGTAAACTGCCTAAGGGGGCATTGTGACATTATAACTCTGCACCAGTCACGCAGGTGACAGACCCTTGTCTGTGATCTGCCCAAGGGCGCATTGTGACATCATAACTCTGCACTGGTCACCCAGGTGACTGACCCTTGTGTGTGATCTGCCCAAGGGAGCATCGTGACATCATAACTCTGCACGAGGCACCGAGGAGGCAGACCCTTGTCTGTGATCTGAATAAGAGGACATTGTGACATCAAAACTTTGCACGGGTCACCCATGTGACAGGCCCTTGAATGTGATCTGCCTAAGGGGGCATTGAGACATCATAACTGTGCACTGGTCACCCAGGTGACAGACCCTTGTCTTTGATCTGCCTAAGGGGGCATTGTGACGTCATAACTCTGCATTGGTTACTGACGTGACAGACCCTTGTCTTTGATCTGCCTAAGGGGGCATTGTGACATCAAAACTCTGCACAGGGAACCCAGGTGACAGACCCTTGTCTGTGATCAGTCTAAGAGTGCATTGGGACATCATAACTCTGCACTGGGCACCCAGGTGAGAGACCCTTGTCTTTGATCTGCCTAAAGGGGCATTTTGCATCATAACTCTGCACGTCTCACCGATGTGACAGACCCTTGTCTCTGATCTGCCTAAGGGGGCATTGTGTCATCATAAATCTGCACTGGTCCCCGTGGTGACAGACCCTTGTCTGTGATCTGCCTAAGGGGGCATTGTGACATCATAAGTCTGAACTGGGCACCCAGTTGACAGGTCTTTCTCTGTGATCCGCCTAAGGGGGCATTGTGACTTTATAACTCTGCACTCGTCCCCCAGGTGAGAGTCTCTTGTCTGTGATCTGCCTAGGGGGGCATTGTGACATTATAACTCTTCACTGCTCACCCTGGTGACAGACCCTTGTCTGTTATCTGCCTAAGGGGGTATTTTGACATCATAACTCTGCACGGGTCACCCAGGTGAGAGAGACATGTCTGTGATCTGCCTAAAGGGCAAATGTGACATCATAACTCTGCACTGGTCACCAAGGTGACAGACCCTTTTCTGTGATCTGCCTCAGGGGGCATTGTAACATCATAACTCTGCACTGGTCACCCAGGAGACAGACCCATGTCTGTGAATTGCCTAACGGGGCATTGTGACATGATAACTCTGCACAGGTCACTCAGGTGACTGGCCCTTGTCTGTGATCTCCCTAAGGGTGTATTGTGACATCTTAACTCTGCACTGGTCACACAGGTGACAGGCCCTTGTCTGTGATCTGCCTAAGGGCCATTGTGACATCATAACTCTGCCCTGGGCACACAGGTGAAAGGCCCTTTTCTGTGATCTTCTTAAGGGGGCACTGTGACATCACAACTCTGCACTGGGCACCCAGGAGACAGGCCCTTGTCTGATCTGACTAGGGACGCATTGTGACATCATAACTCTGCACTGGGCACCCAGGTGACAGGCACTTTTCTGTGATCTCCCTAAGGTGGCATTGTGACGTCATAACTCTGCACCTGGCACACAGGTGACAGGCCCTTGTCTGTCTTGTGCCTAAGGGGGCATTGTGACATCAAAACTCTGCACTGGTCACCCAGGTGACAGGCCCTTGTCTGTGATCTGCCTAAGGGGGCATTGTGACATCATAACTGTGAACTGGTCACCCAGGTGACCGACGCTTGTCTGTGATCTGCCTAAGGGGGCATTGTGACATCATAACTTTGCACTGGTCACCCAGGTGACAGAACCTTGTCTGTGATCTGCCTAAGAGGGCATTGTGACATCATAACTGTGCACTGGTAACCCAGGTGACGTACCCTTGTCCGTGATGTGCCTAAGGGGACATTGTGACATCATAACTGTGCACTGGTAACCCAGGTGACGTACCCTTGACAGTGATCTGTCTAAGGTGGCATTGTGACACCACAACTCTGCACTGGTCACTCACGTGAGAGACCCTTTACTGTGATCTCCATAAGGGGGCATTGTGACATCATAACTCTGCACGGGTCCCCCAGGTGACAGAGCCTTGTCTGTGATCTGCCAAAGGGTGCATTTTGACATCATAATACTGCACGGGTCACCCTGCTGACAGACCCTTGTCTTTGATCTTCTTAACAGGTCATTGTGACATCAGGACACTGCACGGGTCACCCAGGTGACTGACCCTTGTCTTTGATCTGCCTAAGGGGGCATTTGGACGCCAAAACTCTGCACTTGTCACCCATGTGACAGAACCTTGTCTGTGTTCTGCCTAAGGGGGAATTGCGACATCATAACTCTCCACTTGTCACCCAGGTGACAGACCATTGTCTGCGATCTGCCTAAGGGGGCATTGTGATACCGTAACCCTACACTGGACACCCAGGTGAGGGACCCTTGTCCGTAAACTGCCTAAGGGGGCATTGTGACATTATAACTCTGCACCAGTCACGCAGGTGACAGACCCTTGTCTGTGATCTGCCCAAGGGCGCATTGTGACATCATAACTCTGCACTGGTCACCCAGGTGACTGACCCTTGTGTGTGATCTGCCCAAGGGAGCATCGTGACATCATAACTCTGCACGAGGCACCGAGGAGGCAGACCCTTGTCTGTGATCTGAATAAGAGGACATTGTGACATCAAAACTTTGCACGGGTCACCCATGTGACAGGCCCTTGAATGTGATCTGCCTAAGGGGGCATTGAGACATCATAACTGTGCACTGGTCACCCAGGTGACAGACCCTTGTCTTTGATCTGCCTAAGGGGGCATTGTGACGTCATAACTCTGCATTGGTTACTGACGTGACAGACCCTTGTCTTTGATCTGCCTAAGGGGGCATTGTGACATCAAAACTCTGCACAGGGAACCCAGGTGACAGACCCTTGTCTGTGATCAGTCTAAGAGTGCATTGGGACATCATAACTCTGCACTGGGCACCCAGGTGAGAGACCCTTGTCTTTGATCTGCCTAAAGGGGCATTTTGCATCATAACTCTGCACGTCTCACCGATGTGACAGACCCTTGTCTCTGATCTGCCTAAGGGGGCATTGTGTCATCATAAATCTGCACTGGTCCCCGTGGTGACAGACCCTTGTCTGTGATCTGCCTAAGGGGGCATTGTGACATCATAAGTCTGAACTGGGCACCCAGTTGACAGGCCTTTCTCTGTGATCCGCCTAAGGGGGCATTGTGACTTTATAACTCTGCACTCGTCCCCCAGGTGAGAGTCTCTTGTCTGTGATCTGCCTAGGGGGGCATTGTGACATTATAACTCTTCACTGCTCACCCTGGTGACAGACCCTTGTCTGTTATCTGCCTAAGGGGGTATTTTGACATCATAACTCTGCACGGGTCACCCAGGTGAGAGAGACATGTCTGTGATCTGCCTAAAGGGCAAATGTGACATCATAACTCTGCACTGGTCACCAAGGTGACAGACCCTTTTCTGTGATCTGCCTCAGGGGGCATTGTAACATCATAACTCTGCACTGGTCACCCAGGAGACAGACCCATGTCTGTGAATTGCCTAACGGGGCATTGTGACATGATAACTCTGCACAGGTCACTCAGGTGACTGGCCCTTGTCTGTGATCTCCCTAAGGGTGTATTGTGACATCTTAACTCTGCACTGGTCACACAGGTGACAGGCCCTTGTCTGTGATCTGCCTAAGGGCCATTGTGACATCATAACTCTGCCCTGGGCACACAGGTGAAAGGCCCTTTTCTGTGATCTTCTTAAGGGGGCACTGTGACATCACAACTCTGCACTGGGCACCCAGGAGACAGGCCCTTGTCTGATCTGACTAGGGACGCATTGTGACATCATAACTCTGCACTGGGCACCCAGGTGACAGGCACTTTTCTGTGATCTCCCTAAGGTGGCATTGTGACGTCATAACTCTGCACCTGGCACACAGGTGACAGGCCCTTGTCTGTCTTGTGCCTAAGGGGGCATTGTGACATCATAACTCTGCACTGGTCACCCAGGTGACAGGCCCTTGTCTGTGATCTGCCTAAGGGGGCATTGTGACATCATAACTGTGAACTGGTCACCCAGGTGACCGACGCTTGTCTGTGATCTGCCTAAGGGGGCATTGTGACATCATAACTTTGCACTGGTCACCCAGGTGACAGAACCTTGTCTGTGATCTGCCTAAGAGGGCATTGTGACATCATAACTGTGCACTGGTAACCCAGGTGACGTACCCTTGTCCGTGATGTGCCTAAGGGGACATTGTGACATCATAACTGTGCACTGGTAACCCAGGTGACGTACCCTTGACAGTGATCTGTCTAAGGTGGCATTGTGACACCACAACTCTGCACTGGTCACTCACGTGAGAGACCCTTTACTGTGATCTCCATAAGGGGGCATTGTGACATCATAACTCTGCACGGGTCCCCCAGGTGACAGAGCCTTGTCTGTGATCTGCCAAAGGGTGCATTTTGACATCATAATACTGCACGGGTCACCCTGCTGACAGACCCTTGTCTTTGATCTTCTTAACAGGTCATTGTGACATCAGGACACTGACACTGCACGGGTCACCCAGGTGACTGACCCTTGTCTTTGATCTGCCTAAGGGGGCATTTGGACACCAAAACTCTGCACTTGTCACCCATGTGACAGAACCTTGTCTGTGTTCTGCCTAAGGGGGAATTGCGACATCATAACTCTCCACTTGTCACCCAGGTGACAGACCATTGTCTGCGATCTGCCTAAGGGGGCATTGTGATACCATAACCCTACACTGGACACCCAGGTGAGGGACCCTTGTCCGTAAACTGCCTAAGGGGGCATTGTGACATTATAACTCTGCACCAGTCACGCAGGTGACAGACCCTTGTCTGTGATCTGCCCAAGGGCGCATTGTGACATCATAACTCTGCACTGGTCACCCAGGTGACTGACCCTTGTGTGTGATCTGCCCAAGGGAGCATCGTGACATCATAACTCTGCACGAGGCACCGAGGAGGCAGACCCTTGTCTGTGATCTGAATAAGAGGACATTGTGACATCAAAACTTTGCACGGGTCACCCATGTGACAGGCCCTTGAATGTGATCTGCCTAAGGGGGCATTGAGACATCATAACTGTGCACTGGTCACCCAGGTGACAGACCCTTGTCTTTGATCTGCCTAAGGGGGCATTGTGACGTCATAACTCTGCATTGGTTACTGACGTGACAGACCCTTGTCTTTGATCTGCCTAAGGGGGCATTGTGACATCAAAACTCTGCACAGGGAACCCAGGTGACAGACCCTTGTCTGTGATCAGTCTAAGAGTGCATTGGGACATCATAACTCTGCACTGGGCACCCAGGTGAGAGACCCTTGTCTTTGATCTGCCTAAAGGGGCATTTTGCATCATAACTCTGCACGTCTCACCGATGTGACAGACCCTTGTCTCTGATCTGCCTAAGGGGGCATTGTGTCATCATAAATCTGCACTGGTCCCCGTGGTGACAGACCCTTGTCTGTGATCTGCCTAAGGGGGCATTGTGACATCATAAGTCTGAACTGGGCACCCAGTTGACAGGCCTTTCTCTGTGATCCGCCTAAGGGGGCATTGTGACTTTATAACTCTGCACTCGTCCCCCAGGTGAGAGTCTCTTGTCTGTGATCTGCCTAGGGGGGCATTGTGACATTATAACTCTTCACTGCTCACCCTGGTGACAGACCCTTGTCTGTTATCTGCCTAAGGGGGTATTTTGACATCATAACTCTGCACGGGTCACCCAGGTGAGAGAGACATGTCTGTGATCTGCCTAAAGGGCAAATGTGACATCATAACTCTGCACTGGTCACCAAGGTGACAGACCCTTTTCTGTGATCTGCCTCAGGGGGCATTGTAACATCATAACTCTGCACTGGTCACCCAGGAGACAGACCCATGTCTGTGAATTGCCTAACGGGGCATTGTGACATGATAACTCTGCACAGGTCACTCAGGTGACTGGCCCTTGTCTGTGATCTCCCTAAGGGTGTATTGTGACATCTTAACTCTGCACTGGTCACACAGGTGACAGGCCCTTGTCTGTGATCTGCCTAAGGGCCATTGTGACATCATAACTCTGCCCTGGGCACACAGGTGAAAGGCCCTTTTCTGTGATCTTCTTAAGGGGGCACTGTGACATCACAACTCTGCACTGGGCACCCAGGAGACAGGCCCTTGTCTGATCTGACTAGGGACGCATTGTGACATCATAACTCTGCACTGGGCACCCAGGTGACAGGCACTTTTCTGTGATCTCCCTAAGGTGGCATTGTGACGTCATAACTCTGCACCTGGCACACAGGTGACAGGCCCTTGTCTGTCTTGTGCCTAAGGGGGCATTGTGACATCATAACTCTGCACTGGTCACCCAGGTGACAGGCCCTTGTCTGTGATCTGCCTAAGGGGGCATTGTGACATCATAACTGTGAACTGGTCACCCAGGTGACCGACGCTTGTCTGTGATCTGCCTAAGGGGGCATTGTGACATCATAACTTTGCACTGGTCACCCAGGTGACAGAACCTTGTCTGTGATCTGCCTAAGAGGGCATTGTGACATCATAACTGTGCACTGGTAACCCAGGTGACGTACCCTTGTCCGTGATGTGCCTAAGGGGACATTGTGACATCATAACTGTGCACTGGTAACCCAGGTGACGTACCCTTGACAGTGATCTGTCTAAGGTGGCATTGTGACACCACAACTCTGCACTGGTCACTCACGTGAGAGACCCTTTACTGTGATCTCCATAAGGGGGCATTGTGACATCATAACTCTGCACAGGTCCCCCAGGTGACAGAGCCTTGTCTGTGATCTGCCAAAGGGTGCATTTTGACATCATAATACTGCACGGGTCACCCTGCTGACAGACCCTTGTCTTTGATCTTCTTAACAGGTCATTGTGACATCAGGACACTGACACTGCACGGGTCACCCAGGTGACTGACCCTTGTCTTTGATCTGCCTAAGGGGGCATTTGGACACCAAAACTCTGCACTTGTCACCCATGTGACAGAACCTTGTCTGTGTTCTGCCTAAGGGGGAATTGCGACATCATAACTCTCCACTTGTCACCCAGGTGACAGACCATTGTCTGCGATCTGCCTAAGGGGGCATTGTGATACCATAACCCTACACTGGACACCCAGGTGAGGGACCCTTGTCCGTAAACTGCCTAAGGGGGCATTGTGACATTATAACTCTGCACCAGTCACGCAGGTGACAGACCCTTGTCTGTGATCTGCCCAAGGGCGCATTGTGACATCATAACTCTGCACTGGTCACCCAGGTGACTGACCCTTGTGTGTGATCTGCCCAAGGGAGCATCGTGACATCATAACTCTGCACGAGGCACCGAGGAGGCAGACCCTTGTCTGTGATCTGAATAAGAGGACATTGTGACATCAAAACTTTGCACGGGTCACCCATGTGACAGGCCCTTGAATGTGATCTGCCTAAGGGGGCATTGAGACATCATAACTGTGCACTGGTCACCCAGGTGACAGACCCTTGTCTTTGATCTGCCTAAGGGGGCATTGTGACGTCATAACTCTGCATTGGTTACTGACGTGACAGACCCTTGTCTTTGATCTGCCTAAGGGGGCATTGTGACATCAAAACTCTGCACAGGGAACCCAGGTGACAGACCCTTGTCTGTGATCAGTCTAAGAGTGCATTGGGACATCATAACTCTGCACTGGGCACCCAGGTGAGAGACCCTTGTCTTTGATCTGCCTAAAGGGGCATTTTGCATCATAACTCTGCACGTCTCACCGATGTGACAGACCCTTGTCTCTGATCTGCCTAAGGGGGCATTGTGTCATCATAAATCTGCACTGGTCCCCGTGGTGACAGACCCTTGTCTGTGATCTGCCTAAGGGGGCATTGTGACATCATAATTCTCCACTGGTCACCGAGGTGACAGACCCTTGACTGTGATCTGCCTAAGGGGCATTGTGACATCATAACTCTGCACTGGTCAGCCACATGACAGACTCTTGTCTTTGATCTGTCTGAGGGGGCATTGCCACATCATAGCAGTGCACGGGCCACCCAGGTGACAGACCCTTGTCTGTGATCTGCCTAAGGGGGAATTGTGACTTCATAACTCTGTATTCGTCACCCAGGTGAGAGACCCTTGTCTGTGATCTGCCTAGGGTGGCATTGTGACATTATAATGCTGCACTGCTCACCCTGGTGACAGAGCCTTTTCTGTTATCTGCCTAAGGCGGCATTGTGACATCATAACTCTGCACCGGTCACCCAGGTGACAGACCCTTGTCAGTGATCTGCCTAAGGGGGCATTGTGACATCACAGCTCTGAACTGGTCACGCAGGTGAGAAAACCTTGTCTGTGATCTGCCTAATGGGGCATTGTGACATCACAACTCTGCATTGGTCACCAAGTTGACAGACCATTGTCTTTGATCTGCCTAAGGGGGCGTTGTGACATCATAACACTGCACTGGTCACCCAGGAGACAGACCCTTGTTTGTGATCTGCCTAATGGGGCATTGTGACATCATAACTCTGCACACGTCTCCCAGGTGTCAGACCCTTGTCTGTGATATGCGTAAGGGGGCATTGTGACATCATATCTCAGCACGGGTCACCCAGTTGACAGACCCTTTTCTCTGATCTGCCTAAGTGTGCATTATGACATCATAACTCTGCACTGGTTACACAGCTGACAGACCATTTTCTGTGATCGGCCTAAGGGGCATTGTGACATCATAACTCTGCACGGGTCACCCAGGTGACAGACCCTTGTCTGTGATCCGCTTAAGGGGGCAATATGACATTAAAGCTCTGTACTGGTCACCCAGCTGTCAGACCCTTGTCTGTGATCCGCCTCAGGGGGCATTGTGACATCATAACACTGCACTGGTCACCCAGGTGACAGGTGCTTGTCTGTGATCTGCCTAAGTGGCCATTGTGACATCATAACTCTGTACTGGTCACCCAGGTGGCAGACCCATGTTTGTGATCTGCCTAAGGGGGCATTGTGACATCATAACTCTTCACTGATCACCTAGTTGACAGGCCCTTGTCTGTTATCTGCTAAGGGGGCATTGTGACATCATAACTCTCCACTGGTCACCCAGGTGACAGGCCCTTGACTGTGGTCTGCCTAAGGGGGCATTGTGAAATCATAACTCTGTACTTGGAACCCAGGTGACAGACCATTGTCTGTGAACGGCCTAAGGGGCCATTGTGACACCATAAATCTGCATTGGTCACCAAGGTGACAGACCATTGTCTGTGATCGGCCTAAGGGGGAGTTGTGACATCACAAACTTGCACTGCTCACCCAGGTGACAGACCCTTCTCTGTGAACTGCCTAAGGGGGCATTGTGACATCATAACTCTACACTTGTCCCCCAGGACACAGACCCCTGTCTGTGATCTCCCTAAGGGGGCATTGTGACAACCTTACTCTGCTCTAGTCACCCAGGTGACAGGCCCTTGTCTGTGATCTGCCTAAGGGGGCATTGTGAATTCATAACTCTGCACTGGTCACCCACGTGACAGGCCCTTGTTTGTAATCTGCCTAAGGGTATATTGTGACGTCATAACTCTGCACTGGGCACCCAGATGACAGGCCCTTTTCTGTGATCTGCCTACAGGGACACTGTGACACCATAACTCTGCACTTGGCACCCAGGTGACAGGCCCTTGTCTGTGATCTGCCTAAGGTTGCATTGTGACATCATAGCTCTGCAAGGGGCACCCAGGTGACTGGCCCTTGTCTGTTATCTGCATAAAGGGGGCATTGTGACATCATAACTCTGCACTTGTCACCCAGGTGAGAGACCCGTGTCTGTGATCTGCTTAAGGGTGCATTGTGACATCATAACACTGCACTGGTCACCCAGGTGACAGACCCCTGACTGTGAACGGCCTAAGGGGTCATTGTGACATCATAACTCTGCACTGGTCAGCCAGGTGACAGACCCTTGTCTGTGATCTGCCCAAGGGGGCATTGTGACATCATAATTCTGCACGAGGCACCCAGGTGGCAGACCCTTTTCTGTCATCTGCCTAAGGGGGCATTGTGACATGAAAACTCTGCACGGGACACCCATGTGACAGGCCCTTGAATGTGATCTGCCTAAGGGGGCATTGAGACATCATAACTCTGCCCGGGTCCCCAGGTGACAGACCCTTGTCTTTGATCTGCCTAAGTGGGCATTGTGACGTCATAACTATGCACTGGTCACCCAGGAGACAGACTCTTGTTTGTGATCTGCCTAAGGGTGCATTGTGACATCATAACTCTGCTCCAGTCACCCAGTTGACAGACCCTTGTGTGTGATCTGCCTAAGGGGGCATTGTGACATCATAACTCTGCACTGGTCACCCAGGAGACAGACCCTTGTCTGTGATCTGCCTAAGGGGGCACTGTGACACCATAACTCTGCACTGGTCACCAAGGTTACAGTCCCTTATGTATGATCTGCCTAAGGGGCCATTGTGACCTCATAACCCTGCACTGGTAACCCAGGTGACAGACCATTGTCTGTGATCTGCCTAAGGGGGCATTGTGACATCATAACACTCCACGGGTCACCCAGGTGACATACCCTTGTCTGTGATCCGCCTAAGGAGGCATTGTGACATCACAACACTGCAATGGTCACGCAGGTGACAGACCCTTTTCTGTGATCAGCCTAATGGTGTATTGTGACATCATAACTCTGCACTGGTCAGCCTGGTTACAGACCCTGGTCCACTATCTGCCTAAGGGGGCATTTTGACATGAAAACTCTGCACGGGTCACCCAAGTGACAGGCCCTTTAATGTGATCTGCCTAAGGGGGCATTGAGACATCATAACTCTGCACTCATCAGCAGGTGACAGACCCTTGTCTGTGATCTGCCTAAGTGGGCATTGAGACATCATAGCTCTGCACTGGTCACCCAGGAGACAGACCCTTGTCTGTGATTTGCCAAGTGGTGCATTGTGACATCATAATTCTGCAGGGGTCACCCTGGTGACAGACCCTTGTCTTTGATCTTATTAAGTGGTCATTGTGATATCATAACTCTGCACGAGTTACCCACGTAACTGAACCTTGTCTGTGATCTGCCTAAGGGGGCATTTGGACATCAAAACTCTGCACTGGTCACACAGGTGACAGAACCTTGTCTGTCTTCTGTCTAAGGGGGCATTGTGATATCATAACTCTGCACTGGTCACCCAGGTGACAGACCATTGACTTCGATCTGCCTAAGGTGGCATTGTGATATCATAACCCTGCACTGGTTACCCAGGTGACAGACCACTGACTTCGATCTGCCTAAGGTGGCATTGTGACATCATAACTCTGCACTAGTTACGCAGGTGACAGACCCTTGTCTGTGATCTGCCTAAGGGGGCATTGTGACATCATAACTCTGCACTGGTCACCCAGGTGACAGACCCTTGTCTGTGATCTGCCCACGGGGGCATTTTGACAACATAACTCTGCACGAGGCACCCAGGAGGCAGAGCCATGTCTGTGATCTGCCTAAGGGTGAATTGTGACATCAAAACTCTGCACAGGTCACCCATGTGACAGGCCCTTGAATGTGATCTGCCTAAGGGGGCATTGAGACATCATAACTCTGCACTGGTAACGCAGGTGACAGACCCTTGTCTTTGATCTTCCTAAGGGGGCATTGTGACATCATAACTCTGCACTGGGCACCGAGGTGACAGACCATTGTCTTTGTTCTGCCTAAGGGGGCATTGTGACATCAAAACACTGTACGGGGCACCCAGGTGACAGACCCTTTTCTGTGATCTACCTAAGGGTGCATTGTGACATTATAATTCTGCACTGGGCACCGAGGTGAGAGACCCTTGTCTTTGATCTGCCTAAAGGGGCATTTTGACATCATAACTCTGCACGTGTCAGCGAGGTGACAGAACCTTGTCTTTGATCTGCCTAAGGGGGAATTGTGATATCATAAATCTGCACTGGTCACCGTGGTGACAGACCCTTGTCTGTGATCTGCCTGAGGGGGCATTTTGACATCATAACTCTGCACTGCTAACCCAGGTGACAGACCCTTGTCTGTGATCTGCCTATGTGGGCATTGTGCCCTCTAAATTCTGCACTGGTCATCCAGGTGACAGACCCTTCTCTTTGATCTGCCTAAGTGGGCATTGTGACATTATAATTCTGCACTCGTCACCCAGGTGAGAGACCCTTGTCAGAGATCTGCCTAAGGTGGCATTGTGTCATCATACCTCTACACTGGTCACCCAGGTGACAGACCCTTGTCAGTGATCTGCCTAAGGGGGCATTGTGACATCATATCTCTGAACTGTTCACGCAGGTGAGAGACCCTTGGGTGTGATCTGCCGAAGGGGGCATTGTGACATCATAACTCTGCATTGGTCACTGAGGTGGCAGACCATTGTCTTTGATCGGCCTAAGGGGGCGTTGTGACATCATAAATCGGCACTGGTCACCCAGGTGACAGAAACTTGTCTGAGAACTGCCTAAGGGGGCACTGTGATATTATAACACTGCACGGGTTTCCCAGGTGACAAACCCTTCTCTGTGAACTGCCTAAGGGTGCATTGTGACATCATAACTCTGCACTGGTCTCCCAGGTGACAGACCCTTGTCTGTGATCTGCCTAAGGGGGCATTGTGACATCAAAACTCTGCAATGGTCACCCAGGTGACAGGGCCTTGTCTGTGATCTGCCTAAGGGTGCATTGTGACTTCATAACTCTGCATTTCTCACCCAGGTGACAGACCCTTGTCTTTGATCTGCCTAAGGAGGCATTGTGACATCATAATTCTGCACGGGTCATGCAGTTGACAGACCCTAGTCTGTGATCTGCCTAAGGGGCCATTGTGACATCATAACTCTGCACTGGTCACCCAGGTGACAGACCCTTGTCTGTGATCTGCCTAAGGGGGCATTGTGACATCATAACACTGCACTTGTCACCCAGGAGACAGACCCTTGTCTGTGATCTGCCTAAGGGGGCATTGTGACATCATAACTCTGCTCGAGTCAACCATGTGACAGGCCCTTGAATGTGATCTTCCTAAGGGGGCATTGTGACATCATAACTTTGCATTGGTCACCCAGGTGACAGACCCTTCTCTGTGATCTGCCTAAGGGGGCATTGTGACATCATAAGTCTGAACTGGGCACCCAGGTGACAGGCCTTTCTCTGTGATCCGCCTAAGGGGGCATTGTGACTTTACAACCCTGTACTCGTCCCCCAGGTGAGAATCTCTTGTCTGTGATCTGCCTAGGGGGGCATTGTGACATTATAATCCTGCGCTGCTCACCCTGGTGACAGACCCTTGCCTGTTATCTGCCTAAGGGGGCATTTTGACATCATAACTCTGCACGGGTCACCCAGGTGACAGACCCTTGTCTGTGATCTGCCTAAGGGGTCGTTGTGACATCATAAATCTGCACTGATCACCAAGGTGACAGACCCTACACTGTGAACTGCCTAAGGGGGCATTTTGACTTCATAACTCTGCACTGGTCACCCAGGTGACAGACCATTGCCTGTGATCTGCCTAAGGGGGCATTGTGACCTCATAACACTGCACTTGTCACCCAGGAGACAGACCCTCGTCTGTGATCTGCCTAAGGGGGCATTGTGACACCATAACTCTGCACTGGTCACCACGGTTACAGACCCTTATGTATGTTCTGCTTAAGGGGGCATTGTGACATCATAACTGTGCACTGGTCACCCAGGTGACAGAACCTTGCCTGTGATCTGTCTAACGGGTCATTGTCACATCATAACACTGCACTTGTCACCCAGGAGACAGACCCTTGTCTGTGATCTGCCTAAGGGGGCATTGTAGCATCATAACTCTGCACTGCTCACCAAGGTTACAGACCTTTGTCTGTGAGCTGCCTAAGTGGTCATTGTGACTTCATAACTCTGCACTGGTCACCCAGGTGACAGACCCTTGTCTGTGATCTGCCTAAGGGGGCATTGTGACATCATAACACTGCACGGGTCACCCAGGTGACAAACCCTTGTCTGTGATCTGCCTTAGGAGGCATTGTGACATCACAACTCTGCAATGGTCACGCAAGTGACAGACCATTTTCTGTGATTGGCCTAATGGGGTATTGTGACATAATAACTCTGCACGGGTCAGCCTGGTTACAGACACTGGTCCACTATCTGCCTTAGGGGGCATTGTTACATGAAAACTCTGCATGGGTCACCCATGTGACAGGCCCTTAAATGTGATCTGCCGAAGGTGACATTGAGACATCATAGCTCTGCACTTGTCCCCAGGTGACAGACCCTTGTCTTTGATCTGCCTAAGGGAGCATTGTGACATCACAACTCTGCATTGGTCACCGAGGTGACAGACCGTTGTCTTTGATCTGCCTAAGTGGGCATTGTGACATCATAACTCTGCACTGGTCACCCAGGAGACAGACCCTTGTTTGTGATCTGCATAAGGGAGCATTGTGACATCATAACTCTGCACACGTCTCCCAGGTGTCAGACCCTTGTCTGTGATATGCGTTAGGGGGCCTTGTGACATTATATCTCAGCACGGTCACCCAGGTGACAGACCCTTGTCTCTGATCTGCCTAAGTTTGCATTGTGACATCATAACTCTGCACGTGTCACCCATGTGACAGGCCCTTGAAAGTGATCTGCTTAAGGGGTCATTGTGACATCATAACTGTGCACTGGTCCCCCAGGTCACAAACCCTTGTCTGTGATCTGCCTAAGGGGGCATTGTGACATTATAACTCTGCACCAGGCACCAAGGTGTCAGACCCTTGTCTGTTATCTGCCTAAGGTGGCATTGTGACATCAAAACACTGCACGGGTCACCCATGTGACAGGCCTTGAATGTGATCTGCCTAAGGGGGCATTGAGATTTCATAAATCTGCACTGGTCCCCAGGTGACAGACCCTTGTCTTTGATCTGCCTTAGGGGGCATTGTGACATCATAACTCTGCTTTGGTCACCGAGACGACAGATACTTGTCTTTGATCTGCCTGTATGGGCATTGTGACATCATAACCCTGCACTGGTCACCCAGGAGACAGACCCTTTTTTTTGATCTGCTTAAGGGGGCATGTGACATTATAACTGTGCACGCATCTCCCAGGTGTCAGACCCTTGTCTGTGATATCCGTAAGGGGGCATTGTGACATCATATCTCAGCACGGGTCACCCAGGTGACAGACCCTTGTCTCTGATCTGCCTAAGTGTGTACCGTGACATCATAACTCTGCACTGGTGACACAGGTGACAGACCCTTGTCTGTGATCAGCCTAAGGGGCATTGTGACATCATAATTCTGCACGGGTCACCCAGGTGACAGACCCTTGTCTGTGATCTGCTTAAGGGGGCAATATGACATCATAACTCTGTGCTGGTCACCCAGCTGTCAGACCCTTGTCTGTGATCTGCCTCAGGGGGCATTGTGACATCAAAACACTGCAGGGGTCACCCTGGTGTCAGACCCTTGTCTGTGATCTGCCTGAGGGGGCATTGTGACATCATAACTCCGCACTGGTCACCCAGGTGACAGGCGCATGTCTGTGATCTCCCTAAGGTGGCTTTGTGACTTCATAACTCTGCACTGGTCACCCACGTGGTAGCCCCTTCTTTGTAACCTGCCTAAGGGGGCATTGTGACATCATAACTCTGCACTGGGCACCCAGGTGACAGTCCCTTGACTGGGATCTGCCTAAGGGGGCATTGTGACATCGTAACTCTGCACTTGGAACCCAGGTGACAGACCATTGTCTGTGATCTGCCTAAGGGGTCATTGTGACATCATAACTCTGCATTGGTCACCAAGGTGACAGACCATTGTCTGTGGTCGGCCTAAGGGGGCGTTGTGACATCATAAATCTGCACTGGTCCCCCACGTCACAGACCCTTGTCTGTGATCTGCCTAAGGGGGCATTGTGACAACCTAACTCTGCACCAGTCACCCAGGTGACAGGCCCTTGACTGTGGTCTGCCTATGGGGGCATTCAGAATTCATAACTCTGCACTGATCACCCACGTGACAGGCCCTTGTTTGTAATCTGCCTGAGGGGACATTGTGACATCATAACTCTGCACTGGGCACCCAGATGACAGGTCCCTGTCTGTGATCTGCCTAAAGGGGCATTGTGACATCATAACCCTGCACTTGGCACCCAGGTGACAGGCCCTTGTCTATGATCTGCCTAAGGGGGCATTGTGACATCATAACTCTGCACTGGTTACCCAGGTGACAGACCCTTGTCTGTGATCTGCCTAAGGGGGCATTGTGACATCATAACACTGCACGGGTCACCCAGGTGACAGACCCTTGTCTGTGATCTGCCTTAGGAGGCATTGTGACATCACAACTCTGCAATGGTCACGCAGGTGACAGACCATTTTCTGGGATTGGCCTAATGGGATATTGTGACATAATAACTCTGCACTGGTCAGCCTGGTTACAGACACTGGTCCACTATCTGCCTTAGGGTGCATTGTTACATGAAAACTCTGCACGGGTCACCCATGTGACAGGCCCTTAAATGTGACCTGCCTAAGGTGACATTCAGACATCATAACTCTGCACTGGTCCCCAGGTGACAGACCCTTGTCTTTGATCTGCCTAAGGGAGCATTGTGACATCACAACTCTGCATTTTCACCGAGGAGACAGACCGTTGTCTTTGATCTGCCTAAGTGGGCATTGTGACATCATAACTCTGCACTGGTCACCCAGGAGACAGACCCTTGTTTGTGATCTGCATAAGGGGGCATTGTGACATCATGACTCTGCACGCGTCTCCCAGGTGTCAGACCCTTGTCTGTGATATGCGTTAGGGGGCCTTGTGACATTATATCTCAGCACGGTCACCCAGGTGACAGACCCTTGTCTCTGATCTGCCTAAGTTTGCATTGTGACATCATAACTCTGCACGTGTCACCCATGTGACAGGCCTTGAATGTGATCTGCCTAAGGGGGCATTGAGATTTCATAAATCTGCACTGGTCCCCAGGTGACAGACCCTTGTCTTTGATCTGCCTTAGGGGGCATTGTGACATCATAACTCTGCACTTGGCACCCAGGTGACAGGTCCCTGTCTGTGATCTGCCTAAAGGGGCATTGTGACATCAAAACTCTGCACTTGGCACCCAGGTGACAGACCCTTGGCTGTGATCTGCCTATGGGGGCGTCGTTGCATCTTAACTCTGCACTGGTCACCGTGGTGACAGACCCTAGTCTGTGATCTGACTAAGGGGGCATTGTGACATCATAACTGTGCACTGGTAACCCATGTGACGGGCCCTTTTCTGTGATCTGCTTAAGGGAGCATTGTGACATCATAACTCTGCACTGGTCACCCTGGTGAAAGACCCTTTTCTGTGATCTGCCTAAGGGGTCATTGTGACATCCTAACTCTGCACTGGTCCCCCAGGTGACAGACCCTTGTCTGTGATCTGCCTAAGGGGTCATTGTGACATCATAACTCTGCACGGGTCACCCAGGTGACAGAACCTTGTCTCTGAACTGCCTAAGGGGGCATTGTGACATCATAACTCTGCACTGGTCACCCACTTGACAGACCCTTGACTTTGATCTGCCTATGGGGGCATTGTGACACCATAACTCTGCAAGGGGCACCAAGGTGACTGTCGCTTTTCTGTGATCTACCTAAGGGGGTATTGTGACATCATAACTCTGCACTGGTTTCCCAGGTGACAGACCCTGGTCTGTGATCTGCCTAAGGGGGCATTGTGACATCATAACTCTGCACGGGTCACCCTGGTGACAGACCCATGTCTGTGATCTGCCTAAGGGTGCTTTGTGACGTCATAACAGTGCACTGGTCACCAAGGAGACAGACCACTGTCTGTGATATGCCTAAGGAGGCATTGTGACATCGTAACTCTACACTGGTCACTCAGGTGACAGACCCGTGTCTGTGAACTGCTTAAGGAGGCAATGTGACATAATAACCCTGCACTGGTCACCCAGGTGACAGGCCCTCGCCTGTGATTTGCCTAAGGGGGCATTGTGACATCACAACTCTCCACTAGTCACCCATTTGACAGACCCTTGTCTGTGATCTGCCTAAGGGGTCATTTTGACATCATAACCCTGCACTGGTCACCCAGGTGACAGACACTTTTCCGTGATCTGCCTAATGTGGCATTGTGACATCATACCTCTGCACTGGTCACCCTGGTGACAGACCCTTGTCCGTCATCTGCCTAAGGGGGCATTGTGACATCATAACTCTGCATTGGTCACCCAGGTGACAGACCCTTAACTGTGATCTGCCTATGGGGGCGTTGTTGCATCTTAACACTGCACTGGACACCGTGGTGACAGTCCCTTTTCTGTGATCTGCCTAAGGGGGCATTGTGACATCATAGCAGTGCACTGCTAACACAGGTGACGGACCCTTGTCCGTGATCTGCCTAACGGGGCATTGTGACATCCTAACCCTGCACTGGTCACCCTGGTGAAAGACCCTATTCTGTGATCTGCCTAAGGGGGCATTTTGACATCATAACTCGGGACTGGTCACCCAGGTGACAGACTCTTGTCTGTGATCTGCCTAAGGGGGCATTGTGACATCATAACTCTGCACGGGTCACTCTTGTGACAGACCCTTGACTGTGAACTGCCTAAGGGGACATTGTGACATCATAACTCTTCACAGGTCACCCACGTGACAGACCCCTGTCTTTGATCTGCCTAAGGGGGCATTGTGACTTCATAACTATGCACGGGGCACTCAGGTGACAGACCCTTGTCTGTGATCTGCCTAAGGGGGCATTATGACATCATAACTCTGCTCGTGTCACCCATGTGACAGGCCCTAGAATGTGATCTGCCTAAGGTGGCATTGAGACATCATAACACTGCACTGGTCCCCAGGTGACAGACCCTTGTCTTTGATCTGCCTAAGGGAGCATTGTGACATCACAACTCTGCATTTTCACCGAGGAGACAGACCGTTGTCTTTGATCTGCCTAAGTGGGCATTGTGACATCATAACTCTGCACTGGTCACCCAGGAGACAGACCCTTGTTTGTGATCTGCATAAGGGGGCATTGTGACATCATAACTCTGCACGCGTCTCCCAGGTGTCAGACCCTTGTCTGTGATATGCGTTAGGGGGCCTTGTGACATTATATCTCAGCACGGTCACCCAGGTGACAGACCCTTGTCTCTGATCTGCCTAAGTTTGCATTGTGACATCATAACTCTGCACGTGTCACCCATGTGACAGGCCCTTGAAAGTGATCTGCTTAAGGGGTCATTGTGACATCATAACTGTGCACTGGTCCCCCAGGTCACAAACCCTTGTCTGTGATCTGCCTAAGGGGGCATTGTGACATTATAACTCTGCACCAGGCACCAAGGTGTCAGACCCTTGTCTGTTATCTGCCTAAGGTGGCATTGTGACATCAAAACACTGCACGGGTCACCCATGTGACAGGCCTTGAATGTGATCTGCCTAAGGGGGCATTGAGATTTCATAAATCTGCACTGGTCCCCAGGTGACAGACCCTTGTCTTTGATCTGCCTTAGGGGGCATTGTGACATCATAACTCTGCACTTGGCACCCAGGTGACAGGTCCCTGTCTGTGATCTGCCTAAAGGGGCATTGTGACATCATAACTCTGCACTTGGCACCCAGGTGACAGGTCCCTGTCTGTGATCTGCCTAAAGGGGCATTGTGACATCATAACTCTGCACTTGGCACCCAGGTGACAGACCCTTGTCTGTGATCTGCCTATGGGGGCGTCGTTGCATCTTAACTCTGCACTGGTCACCGTGGTGACAGACCCTAGTCTGTGATCTGACTAAGGGGGCATTGTGACATCATAACTGTGCACTGGTAACCCATGTGACGGGCCCTTGTCTGTGATCTGCTTAAGGGAGCATTGTGACATCATAACTCTGCACTGGTCCCCCAGGTGACAGACCCTTGTCTGTGATCTGCCTAAGGGGTCATTGTGACATCATAACTCTGCACGGGTCACCCAGGTGACAGAACCTTGTCTCTGAACTGCCTAAGGGGGCATTGTGACATCATAACTCTGCACTGGTCACCCACTTGACAGACCCTTGACTTTGATCTGCCTATGGGGGCATTGTGACACCATAACTCTGCAAGGGGCACCAAGGTGACTGTCGCTTTTCTGTGATCTACCTAAGGGGGTATTGTGACATCATAACTCTGCTCGGGTCACCCATGTGACAGGCCCTTGAATGTCATCTGCCGAAGGTGTCTTTGTGACATCATAAATCTGCACTGGTCACCTAGGTGACAGACACTTGTCTGTGATCTGCCTAAGGGGGCATTCTGACATCATAAGTCTGCAACGGGCACCCAGGTGACAGGTCCTTTTCTGTGATCAGCCAAATGGGGCATTGTGACATCATAAGTCTGCACTCGTCACCCAGGTGACAGAGCCTTGTCTGTGACCTGCCTAAGCGTGCTTTGTGACATCATAACTCTGCACTGGTCACCCTGGTGACAGACCCTTTACTGTGATCTGCCTAAGAGGGCGTTGTGACATCATAACTCTGCACAAGTCACCCAGGTGACAGACAATCATCTGTGATCTGCCTAATGGGCCATTGTGACATCATAAATGTGCGCAGGTCACCAAGGTGACATACGCTTGTCTGTGATCTTCCTAAGGGGGCATTGTGACTTCATAACTCTGGACGGGTCACCCAGGTGACAGACCCTTGTCTGTGATCTGCCTAAGTGGGCATTTTGACATCGTAACTCTCCATTGGTCACCAACGTGAGACATCATTGTGTGTGATCTGCCTAAGAGTGCGAAGTGACATCATAAATCTGCACTGGTCACCCAGGTGACAGACCCTTGTCTGTGAACTGCCTAAGGGGGCATTGTGACATCATAACTCTGCACTGGTCACAAAGGTGACAGACCCTTGTCTGTGATCTGCCTAAGGGGGCATTGTGACATCTTAACTCTGCATTGGTCACCCAGGTGAAAGAACCTTGTCTGTGATCTGCCTAAGGGGGCATTGTGACATCATAACTCTGCACTCGTGACCCAGGTTACAGACCATTGTCTGTGATCTGCGTAAGGGGCCATTGTGACATCATATCTCTGCATTGGTCACCAAGGTGACAGACCCTTGTCTGTGATCTGCCTAAGGGGGCAATGTGACATCA
The DNA here is from genome assembly GCF_029281585.2 of Gorilla gorilla gorilla. Taxonomy (NCBI): domain Eukaryota; kingdom Metazoa; phylum Chordata; class Mammalia; order Primates; family Hominidae; genus Gorilla; species Gorilla gorilla. Next base: position 30,372,659 of record NC_073241.2, on the reverse strand, counting down.
TAACTCTGCAAGGGTCACACAGGTGACAGGCCCTTGTCTGTGATCTGCGTAATGGGGCATTGTGAATTCATTACACTGCACGGGTCACCCAGGTGACACAACCTTGTCTGTGATCTGCCTAAGGGGGCATTGTGACATCATTACACTGCACGGGTCACCCAGGTGACAGGCATTTGCCTGTCATCTGCCTAAGGTGCTATTGAGACATCATAATTCTACACTGGTCACCCAGGTGACAGACCCTTCTCTTAGATCTGCCTTAGTGTGCATTGTGACCTGATAACCCAGCAGTGGTCACCCAGGTGACAGACCCTTGTCTGTGATCTGCCTAAGGGGACATTTTGGCATCATACTTCTACACTGGTCACCCAGGTGACAGACCCTTGTCTGTGATCTGCCTGAGGGGGCATCGTGACGTCATTATTCTACACGGGTAACACAGGTGACAGTCCCTTGTCTGTGATATGCCTAAGGGAGCATTGTGACATCATAATTCTGCATGGGTCACCGTGCTGACAGACCCCTGTGTTTGATCTGCTTAAGTGGGCATTGTGACATCATAACTCTGCACTGGTTCCCCAGGTGACATACCCTTGTCTGTGGTCTGCCTAAGGGGGCATTGTGACATCATAAGTCTGCACTGGTCACCCAGGTGTCAGACCCTTGTCTGTGATCTGCCGAAGGGGCATTGTGACATCATTATTCTGCACCGGTCACCCAGGTGACATTCCCTTGTCTGTGATCTGCCTAAAGGTGCATTGTGACATCGTAGCTCTACACAGGTCACCCACGTGACAGACCCTTGTCTTTGATCTGCCTAAGGGGGCATTGTGACATCACAGCTCTGCACTGGTCACACAGGTGACAGACCCATGTCTGTGATATGCGTAAGGGGGCATTGTGACATCATATCTCAGCACAGGTCACCCAGGTGGCAGACCCTTGTGTCTGATATGCCAAAGTGTGCATTGTGACATCATAATTCTGCACTGGTCACACAGGTGACAGACCCTTGTCTGTGATCTGCCTAAGGGGCATTGTGACATCATAACTATGCACGGGTCACCAAGGTGACAGACCCTTCTCTGTTATCTGCTTAAGGGGGCAATATGACATCATAACTCTGTACTGGCAACCCAGGTGTCAGACCCTTGTCTGTGATCTGCCTCTGGGGGCATTGTGACATCATAACACTGCACAGGTCACCCTGGTGTGAGACCGTTGTCTGTGATCTGCCTGAGGGTGCATTGTGACATCATAACTCTCACTGGTCACCCAGGTGACAGGCGCTTGTCTGTGATCTGCCTAAGTGGGCATTGTGACATCATAACTCTGCACTGGTCACCCAAGTGACAGTCCCATGACTGTGATCTGCCTAAGGGGGCATTGTGACATCATAACTCTTCAGTGATCACCCAGTTGACAGGCCCTTGTCTGTTATCTGCCTAAGGGGTCATTGTGACATCATAAGTCTCCACTGGTTTCCCAGGTGACAGGCCATTGTCTGTGATCTGCCTAAGGGGGCATTGAGACATCATAATCCTGCAGTGGTCACCCAAGGGACAGGCCCTTGTCTGTGATCTCCCTAAGGTGGCATTGTGACTTCATAGCTCTGCACTGGTCTCCCAAGTGACATTCGCTTGTTTTTAACCTGCCTAAGGGGGCATTGTGACATCATAACTCTCCACTGGTCACCCAGGTGACAGGCCCTTGACTGTGGTCTGCCTAAGGGGGCATTGTGACATCATAAATCTGCACTTGGAACCCAGGTTACCGACCATTGTCTGTGCACTGCCTAAGGGGCCATTGTGACATTATATCTCTGCATTGGTCACCAAGGTGACAGACCATTGTCTGTGATCTGCCTAAGGGGGCGTTGTGACATCATAAATCTTCACTGGTCAGCCTGGTGACAGACCCTTCTCTGTGAACTGCCTAAAGGGGCATTGTGACATCATAACCCTGCACTGGTCCCCCAGGACACAGACCCTTGTCTGTGATCTGTCTAAGGGGGCATTGGGACAACCTAACTCTGCACTGGTCACCCAGGTTACAGGGCCTTGTCTGTGATCTGCCTAAGTGGGCATTGTGAATTCATAACCCTGCACTGGTCACCCACGTGACAGGCCCTTGTTTGTAATCTGCCTAAGGGGACATTGAGACATCATAACTCTACACTGGGCACCCAGATGGCAGGACCTTGTCAGTGATCTGCCTGAAGGGGCATTGTGACATCATAACTCTGCACTTCGCACCCAGGTGACAGACCCTTGTCTGTGAACTGCCTAAGGGGGCATTGTGGCATTATAATTCTTAACGGGGCACCCAGGTGACAGGCCCTTGTCTGTTATCTGCCTAAGGGGGCATTGTGACATCATAACTCTACACGGGGTACCCAGGTGACAGACCCTTGTCTGTTATCTGCCTAAGGGGGCATTGTGACATCATAAATCTGCACGTGTCACGCACGTGACAGGCCCCTGAAAGTGATCGCTTAAGGAGTCACTGTGACATCATAACTCTGCACTGGGCACCCAGGTGACAGACCGCTGTCTCTGATCTGCCAAAGGGGGCATTGTGACAGCAGAAGTCTGCACTGGACACCCAGTGACAGGCCGTTGTCTGTGATCTGCCTAACGGGGCATTGTGACTTCATAACTCTGCACTGGTCACCCAGGTGAAAGACCCTTGTCTGTGATCTGCCTAAGAGGGCATTGTGACATCATAACTGTGCACTGGTTACCCAGGTGACGTACCCTTGTCTGTGAGGTGCCTAAGGGGGAATTGTGACATCACAACTGAGCACTGGTAACCCAGGTGGCGTACCCTTGACAGTAATCTGCCTTAGGTGGCATTGTGACATCACAACTCTGCACTGGTCTCCCAGCTGACAGACCATTGTCTGTGAACTGCCTAAGTGGGCATTGTGGCATTATAATTCTTAACGGGGCACCCAGGTGACAGGCCCTTGTCTGTTATCTGCCTAAGGGGGCATTGTGACATCATAACTCTACACGGGGTACCCAGGTGACAGACCCTTGTCTGTGAACTGCCTAAGGGGGCATTGTGGCATTATAATTCTTAACAGGGCACCCAGGTGACAGGCCCTTGTCTGTTATCTGCCTAAGGGGGCATTGTGACATCATAACTCTACACGGGGTACCCAGGTGACAGACCCTTGTCTGTTATCTGCCTAAGGGGGCATTGTGACATCATAAATCTGCACGTGTCACGCACGTGACAGGCCCCTGAAAGTGATCGCTTAAGGAGTCACTGTGACATCATAACTCTGCACTGGGCACCCAGGTGACAGACCGCTGTCTCTGATCTGCCAAAGGGGGCATTGTGACAGCAGAAGTCTGCACTGGACACCCAGTGACAGGCCGTTGTCTGTGATCTGCCTAACGGGGCATTGTGACTTCATAACTCTGCACTGGTCACCCAGGTGAAAGACCCTTGTCTGTGATCTGCCTAAGAGGGCATTGTGACATCATAACTGTGCACTGGTTACCCAGGTGACGTACCCTTGTCTGTGAGGTGCCTAAGGGGGAATTGTGACATCACAACTGGGCACTGGTAACCCAGGTGGCGTACCCTTGACAGTAATCTGCCTTAGGTGGCATTGTGACATCACAACTCTGCACTGGTCTCCCAGCTGACAGACCCCTGTCTGTGAACTGCCTAAGGGGGCATTGTGACCTCATAACTCTGCACTGGTCACCCAGGTGACAGACCCTTGTCTGTTATCTGCCTAAGGGGGCATTGTGACATCATAACTCTGCACTGGTCTCCCAGCTGACAGACCCTTGTCTGTGATCTGCCTAAGGTGGCATTTTGACATCATAACTCTGCAGTGGACACCCAGGTGACAGATCCCTGTCTTTGATCTGCCTAAGGGGGCATTGTGACATCATAACTCTGCACGGGGCACCCAGGTGACAGACTCTTGTCTGTGATCTGCCTAAGGGGGCATTGTGACATCATAACTCTGATCGAGTCACCCATGTGACAGGCCCTTGAATGTGATCCGCCTAAGGGGTCATTGTGACATCATAACTCTGCATTGGTCACCCAGGTGACAGACCCCTCTCTGTGATCTGCCTAAAGGGGCATTGTGACATCATAAGCATGCACTGTGCCCCCAGGTGACAGGCCTTTGTCTGTGATCTGCCTAAGTGGGAATTGTGACTTCATAACTCTGCACTCGTCACCCAGGTGAGAGACCCTTGTCTGTGATCTGCCTTGCGGGGCATTGTGACATTATAACCCTGCACTGCTCACCCTGGTGACAGACCCTTGTCTGTTATCTGCCTAGAGGGGCATTGTGACATCATAACTCTGCTCTAGACACACAGGTGACAGACCCTTGTCTGTGATCCTCCTAAGGGGGCATTGTGACATCATAACTCTGCACTGGTCACGCAGGTGAGGGACCCTTGTCTGTGAGCAGCCTAAGGGGGCATAGTGACACCATAACTCTGCATTGGTCACCATGTTGACAGACCGTTGTCTTTGATCTGCCTAAGGGGGCATTATGACATCATAACTCTGCACGGGTCACCCAGGTGACAGACCCCTGTCTGTGATCTGCCTAAGGGGGCATTGTGACATCATAACTCTGCATGGGTCACCCAGGTGACAGACCCCTGTCTGTGAGCTGCCTAACGGGGCATTGTGACATCATAACTCTCCGTTGGTCACCCAGGTGACAGACCCTTCTCTGTGAACTGCCTAAGGGGGCATTGTGACATCATAAGTCTGCACTGGGCATCCAGGTGACAGGCCTTTGTCTGTGATCTGCCTAAGGGGGAATTGTGACTTCATAACTCTGCACTCGTCACCCTGGTGAGAGACTCTTGTCTGTGGTCTGCCTAGGGGTGCATTGTGACATTATAACCCTGCACTGCTCACCCTGGTGACAGACCCCTGTCTGTTATCTGCCTAAGGAGGCATTGTGACATCATAACTCTGCACGGGTCACCCAGGTGACAGACCGTTGTCTGTGATCTGCCTAAGGTGGCATTCTGACATCATAACTCTGCACTGGTCATGCAGGTAACAGACCCTTGTCTGTGATCTGCCTAAGGGGGCATTGTGACATCATAACTCTGTATTGGAAACCAAGGTGAGAGACCATTCTCTGTGATATGCCTAAAGGGGCATTGTGACATCATAACTCGGCTCGGGGTACCCAGGTGAGAGACCCTTGTCTGTTATCTGCCTAAGGGGACATTGTGACATCATAACTCTGCACGTGTCACCCACATGACAGGACGTTGAAGGAGACCTGCTTAAGGGGTCATTGTGACATTATAACTCTGCACTGGTCACCCAGGTGACTGACCCTTGTCTGTGAACTGCCTAAGGGGGCATTGTGACATCATAAATCTGCACTGGTCACCCAGGTGAAAGACCCTTGTCTGTGATCTGCCTAAGGAGGCATTGTGACATCATAACTCTGCACTCGTTACCCAGGTGACAGACCCTTGTCTGTGATCTGCCCAAGGGGGAATTGTGACATCATAACTCTGCACGAGGCACCCAGGTGACAGAACCTTGTCTTTGATCTGCCTAAGGGGGCATTGTGACATCAAAACACTGCACCCGTCGCCCATGTGTCATTCCCTTGAATGTGATCTGCCTAAGGGGGCATTGAGACATCATAAATCTGCACTGGTCCCCAGGTGACAGACCCTTGTCTTTGATCTGCCTAAGTGGGCATTGTGACATCATAACTCTGCATTGGTCACCGAGGTGACAGTCCCTTGTCTTTGATCTGCCTTTGTGGGCATTGTGACATCTTAACTCTGCACTTGTCACCCAGGAGACAGACCCTTGTTTGTGATCTGCCTAAGGGGGCGTTGTGACATCATAACTCTGCATTGGTCACCGAGGTGACAGTCCCTTGTCTTTGATCTGCCTATGTGGGCATTGTGACATCTTAACTCTGCACTTGTCACCCAGGAGACAGACCGTTGTTTGTGATCTGCCTAAGGGGGCGTTGTGACATCATAACTCTCCACGCGTCTCCCAGGTGTCAGAACCTTGTCTGTGATATGCGTAAGGGGGCATTGTGACATCATATCTCAGCACGGGTCACCCAGGTGACAGGCCCTAGAATGTGATCTGCCTAAGGTGGCGTTGAGACATCATAACTCTGCACTGGTCCCCAGATGACAAACCCTTTTCTTTGATCTGCCTAAGGGGGCATTGTGACATCATAACTCTGCATTGGTCACCGAGGTGACAGACCCTTGTCTTTGATCTGCCTAAGGGGGCATTATGACATCATAACTCTGCTCGTGTCACCCATGTGACAGGCCCTAAAATGTGATCTGCCTAAGGTGGCATTGAGACATCATAACTCTGCACTGGTCCCCAGATGACAGACCCTTTTCTTTGATCTGCCTAAGGGGGCATTGTGACATCATAACTCTGCATTGGTCACCGAGGTGACAGACCCTTGTCTTTGATCTGCCTAAGTGGGCATTGTGACATCATAACTCTGCACTGCTCACCCAGGATACAGACCCTTGTTTGTGATCTGCCTAAGGGGGCATTGTGACATCATATCTCTGCACGTGTCTCCCATGTGTCAGGCCGTTGAAAGTGATCTGCTTAAGGGGTCATTGTGACATCATAAGTCTACAATGGGCACCCAGGTGAAAGGCCCTTGCCTGTGATCTGCCTAAGGGGGCATTGTGACTTCATAACTGTGCACTGGTCACCCAGGTGAAAGACCCTTGTCTGTGATCTGCCTAAGGGGGCATTGTGATATCATAACTCTGGAATTGTCACCCAGGGGAGAGACCATTTTCTGTGATCGGCCTAATGAGGTATTGTGACATCATAACTCTGTACTGGTCTCCCTGGTGACAGAACCTTGTCTGCTATCTGCCTAAGGGGGCATTGTGACATCATAACTATGCACTGGTTACCCAGGTGACCGACCCTTGTCTGTGATCTGCCTAAGGGGGAATTGTGACCTCATTACTCGCCACTAATCACCCAGGCGACAGACCCTTGCCTGTGATCTGCCTAAGTGGGCATTCTGACATCATAACCCTGCACTGGTCACCCAGGTGACAGACTCTTCCCTGTGATCTACCTAAGTGGGCGTTGTTGCATCACAACTCTTCACTAGTCACCGTGGTGACAGACCCTTGTCTGTGATCTGCCTAAGAGGGCATTGCGAAATCAAAACTGTGCACTGGTTACCCAGGTGACGTAACCTTCTCTGTGATCTGCCTAAGGGGTCATTGTGACATCATAACTGTGCACTGGTAACCCAAGTGACGTACCCTTGACTGTAATCTGCCTAAGGTGGCATTGTGACATCACAACTCTGCACTGGTGACCCAAGTGTGAGACCCTTATCTGTGATCTCCATAAGGGGGAATTGTGACATCATACTTCTGCATGGGTCACCCAGGTGACAGTCCCTTGTCTGTGATCAACCAAAAGGTGCGTTGCGACATCGTAATTCTGCACGGGTCACCCTGGAGACAGACCCTTGTATTTTATCTTCTTAAGTTGTCATTGTGACATCATAACTCTACACGGGTCACCCAGGTGACTGACCCTTGTCTTTGATCTTCTTAAGTGGTCATTGTGACATCATAACCCTGTACGGGTCACCCAGGTGGCTGACCCTTGTCTTTGATCTGCCTAAGGGTTCATTTGGACATCAAAACTCGGAACTGGTCACCCAGGTGACAGAACATTGTCTGCGTTCCGCCAAAGTAGGCATTGTGACATCATAACTCTGCACTTGTCCCCCAGGTGACAGAACCTTCTCTGTGATCTGCTTAAGGGGGCATTGTGACACCATTACTCTCCACTGGTAACCCAGGTGACAGAACCTTGACTCTGAACGGTCTAATGGGGGCATTGTGACATCATAACTATGCATTGGTCACAAAGTTGACAGACCATTGTATTTGATCTGCCGAAGGGGGCGTTGTGACATCATAAATCTGCCCATGTCCCCCATGTGACAGACCCTTGTCTGTGATCTGTTAAGGGGCATTGTGACACCATAACTCTGCACTGGACACCGCAGTTACAGACCCTTATGTATGATTTGCCTAAGGGGGCTTTGTGACATCATAACTCTGCACTGGTCACCCAGGTGACAGACCCTTGTCTGTGATCTGCCTAAGGGGGCATTGTGACATCATAACTCTGCAAGGGTCACCCAGGTGACAGAAACTTGTCTGTGATCTGCCTAAGGAGGCATTGTGACATCACAACTCTGCAATGGTCACACAGGTGTCAAACCCATTTCTGTGATCAGCCTAATGGGGTATTGTGACATCATAACTCTGCACTGGTCAGCCAGGTTACAGACCCTTGTCCACGATCTGCCTAAGGGGGCATCGTGACATCATAACTCTGCACTGGTTACCCAGGTGACTGACCCTTGTCTTTGATATGCCTAAGGGGCCTTGTGACCTCATAACTCGCCACTCGTCACCCAGTTGACAGACCATTTACTGTGATCTGACTAAGGGGGCATTGTTGCGTCATAACTCTTCACTAGTCACCGAGGTGACAAACCCTTGTCTGTGATCTGCCTAAGAGGGCATTGTGACATCATAACTGTGCACTGGTAACCCAGGTGATGTACCCTTGTCTGTGATGTGCCTAAGGGGGCATTGTGACATCATAACTGTGCACTGGTAACCCAGGTGACTTACCCTTGACTGTGATCTGCCTAAGGTGGCATTGTGACATCACAACTCTGCACTGGTCACCCAAGTGACAGACCCTTGTCTGTGATCTGCCAAAGTGTGCATTGTTACATCATAATTCTGCACGGGTCAACCTGCCGACATACCCTCGTCTTTGCTCTTAAGTGGTCCTTGTGACATCATAACTCTGCACGGGTCACCCACGTGAGAAACCCTTGTCTGTGATCTGACAAAGGGGGCATTGTGACATCATAACTCTGCACTGGTCACCCAGGTGACAGACCCTTGTCTGTGAACTGCCTAAGGGGGCATTGTGGCATTATAATTCTTAACGGGGCACCCAGGTGACAGGCCCTTGTCTGTTATCTGCCTAAGGGGGCATTGTGACATCATAACTCTACACGGGGTACCCAGGTGACAGACCCTTGTCTGTTATCTGCCTAAGGGGGCATTGTGACATCATAAATCTGCACGTGTCACGCACGTGACAGGCCCCTGAAAGTGATCGCTTAAGGAGTCACTGTGACATCATAACTCTGCACTGGGCACCCAGGTGACAGACCGCTGTCTCTGATCTGCCAAAGGGGGCATTGTGACAGCAGAAGTCTGCACTGGACACCCAGTGACAGGCCGTTGTCTGTGATCTGCCTAACGGGGCATTGTGACTTCATAACTCTGCACTGGTCACCCAGGTGAAAGACCCTTGTCTGTGATCTGCCTAAGAGGGCATTGTGACATCATAACTGTGCACTGGTTACCCAGGTGACGTACCCTTGTCTGTGAGGTGCCTAAGGGGGAATTGTGACATCACAACTGAGCACTGGTAACCCAGGTGGCGTACCCTTGACAGTAATCTGCCTTAGGTGGCATTGTGACTTCACAACTCTGCACTGGTCTCCCAGCTGACAGACCCTTGTCTGTGAACTGCCTAAGGGGGCATTGTGACCTCATAACTCTGCACTGGTCACCCAGGTGACAGACCCTTGTCTGTTATCTGCCTAAGGGGGCATTGTGACATCATAACTCTGCACTGGTCTCCCAGCTGACAGACCCTTGTCTGTGATCTGCCTAAGGTGGCATTTTGACATCATAACTCTGCAGTGGACACCCAGGTGACAGATCCCTGTCTTTGATCTGCCTAAGGGGGCATTGTGACATCATAACTCTGCACGGGGCACCCAGGTGACAGACTCTTGTCTGTGATCTGCCTAAGGGGGCATTGTGACATCATAACTCTGATCGAGTCACCCATGTGACAGGCCCTTGAATGTGATCCGCCTAAGGGGTCATTGTGACATCATAACTCTGCATTGGTCACCCAGGTGACAGACCCCTCTCTGTGATCTGCCTAAAGGGGCATTGTGACATCATAAGCATGCACTGTGCCCCCAGGTGACAGGCCTTTGTCTGTGATCTGCCTAAGTGGGAATTGTGACTTCATAACTCTGCACTCGTCACCCAGGTGAGAGACCCTTGTCTGTGATCTGCCTTGCGGGGCATTGTGACATTATAACCCTGCACTGCTCACCCTGGTGACAGACCCTTGTCTGTTATCTGCCTAGAGGGGCATTGTGACATCATAACTCTGCTCTAGACACACAGGTGACAGACCCTTGTCTGTGATCCTCCTAAGGGGGCATTGTGACATCATAACTCTGCACTGGTCACGCAGGTGAGGGACCCTTGTCTGTGAGCAGCCTAAGGGGGCATAGTGACACCATAACTCTGCATTGGTCACCATGTTGACAGACCGTTGTCTTTGATCTGCCTAAGGGGGCATTATGACATCATAACTCTGCACGGGTCACCCAGGTGACAGACCCCTGTCTGTGATCTGCCTAAGGGGGCATTGTGACATCATAACTCTGCATGGGTCACCCAGGTGACAGACCCCTGTCTGTGAGCTGCCTAACGGGGCATTGTGACATCATAACTCTCCGTTGGTCACCCAGGTGACAGACCCTTCTCTGTGAACTGCCTAAGGGGGCATTGTGACATCATAAGTCTGCACTGGGCATCCAGGTGACAGGCCTTTGTCTGTGATCTGCCTAAGGGGGAATTGTGACTTCATAACTCTGCACTCGTCACCCTGGTGAGAGACTCTTGTCTGTGGTCTGCCTAGGGGTGCATTGTGACATTATAACCCTGCACTGCTCACCCTGGTGACAGACCCCTGTCTGTTATCTGCCTAAGGAGGCATTGTGACATCATAACTCTGCACGGGTCACCCAGGTGACAGACCGTTGTCTGTGATCTGCCTAAGGTGGCATTCTGACATCATAACTCTGCACTGGTCATGCAGGTAACAGACCCTTGTCTGTGATCTGCCTAAGGGGGCATTGTGACATCATAACTCTGTATTGGAAACCAAGGTGAGAGACCATTCTCTGTGATATGCCTAAAGGGGCATTGTGACATCATAACTCGGCTCGGGGTACCCAGGTGAGAGACCCTTGTCTGTTATCTGCCTAAGGGGACATTGTGACATCATAACTCTGCACGTGTCACCCACATGACAGGACGTTGAAGGAGACCTGCTTAAGGGGTCATTGTGACATTATAACTCTGCACTGGTCACCCAGGTGACTGACCCTTGTCTGTGAACTGCCTAAGGGGGCATTGTGACATCATAAATCTGCACTGGTCACCCAGGTGAAAGACCCTTGTCTGTGATCTGCCTAAGGAGGCATTGTGACATCATAACTCTGCACTCGTTACCCAGGTGACAGACCCTTGTCTGTGATCTGCCCAAGGGGGAATTGTGACATCATAACTCTGCACGAGGCACCCAGGTGACAGAACCTTGTCTTTGATCTGCCTAAGGGGGCATTGTGACATCAAAACACTGCACCCGTCGCCCATGTGTCATTCCCTTGAATGTGATCTGCCTAAGGGGGCATTGAGACATCATAAATCTGCACTGGTCCCCAGGTGACAGACCCTTGTCTTTGATCTGCCTAAGTGGGCATTGTGACATCATAACTCTGCATTGGTCACCGAGGTGACAGTCCCTTGTCTTTGATCTGCCTTTGTGGGCATTGTGACATCTTAACTCTGCACTTGTCACCCAGGAGACAGACCCTTGTTTGTGATCTGCCTAAGGGGGCGTTGTGACATCATAACTCTGCATTGGTCACCGAGGTGACAGTCCCTTGTCTTTGATCTGCCTATGTGGGCATTGTGACATCTTAACTCTGCACTTGTCACCCAGGAGACAGACCGTTGTTTGTGATCTGCCTAAGGGGGCGTTGTGACATCATAACTCTCCACGCGTCTCCCAGGTGTCAGAACCTTGTCTGTGATATGCGTAAGGGGGCATTGTGACATCATATCTCAGCACGGGTCACCCAGGTGACAGGCCCTAGAATGTGATCTGCCTAAGGTGGCGTTGAGACATCATAACTCTGCACTGGTCCCCAGATGACAAACCCTTTTCTTTGATCTGCCTAAGGGGGCATTGTGACATCATAACTCTGCATTGGTCACCGAGGTGACAGACCCTTGTCTTTGATCTGCCTAAGGGGGCATTATGACATCATAACTCTGCTCGTGTCACCCATGTGACAGGCCCTAAAATGTGATCTGCCTAAGGTGGCATTGAGACATCATAACTCTGCACTGGTCCCCAGATGACAGACCCTTTTCTTTGATCTGCCTAAGGGGGCATTGTGACATCATAACTCTGCATTGGTCACCGAGGTGACAGACCCTTGTCTTTGATCTGCCTAAGTGGGCATTGTGACATCATAACTCTGCACTGCTCACCCAGGATACAGACCCTTGTTTGTGATCTGCCTAAGGGGGCATTGTGACATCATATCTCTGCACGTGTCTCCCATGTGTCAGGCCGTTGAAAGTGATCTGCTTAAGGGGTCATTGTGACATCATAAGTCTACAATGGGCACCCAGGTGAAAGGCCCTTGCCTGTGATCTGCCTAAGGGGGCATTGTGACTTCATAACTGTGCACTGGTCACCCAGGTGAAAGACCCTTGTCTGTGATCTGCCTAAGGGGGCATTGTGATATCATAACTCTGGAATTGTCACCCAGGGGAGAGACCATTTTCTGTGATCGGCCTAATGAGGTATTGTGACATCATAACTCTGTACTGGTCTCCCTGGTGACAGAACCTTGTCTGCTATCTGCCTAAGGGGGCATTGTGACATCATAACTATGCACTGGTTACCCAGGTGACCGACCCTTGTCTGTGATCTGCCTAAGGGGGAATTGTGACCTCATTACTCGCCACTAATCACCCAGGCGACAGACCCTTGCCTGTGATCTGCCTAAGTGGGCATTCTGACATCATAACCCTGCACTGGTCACCCAGGTGACAGACTCTTCCCTGTGATCTACCTAAGTGGGCGTTGTTGCATCACAACTCTTCACTAGTCACCGTGGTGACAGACCCTTGTCTGTGATCTGCCTAAGAGGGCATTGCGAAATCAAAACTGTGCACTGGTTACCCAGGTGACGTAACCTTCTCTGTGATCTGCCTAAGGGGTCATTGTGACATCATAACTGTGCACTGGTAACCCAAGTGACGTACCCTTGACTGTAATCTGCCTAAGGTGGCATTGTGACATCACAACTCTGCACTGGTGACCCAAGTGTGAGACCCTTATCTGTGATCTCCATAAGGGGGAATTGTGACATCATACTTCTGCATGGGTCACCCAGGTGACAGTCCCTTGTCTGTGATCAACCAAAAGGTGCGTTGCGACATCGTAATTCTGCACGGGTCACCCTGGAGACAGACCCTTGTATTTTATCTTCTTAAGTTGTCATTGTGACATCATAACTCTACACGGGTCACCCAGGTGACTGACCCTTGTCTTTGATCTTCTTAAGTGGTCATTGTGACATCATAACCCTGTACGGGTCACCCAGGTGGCTGACCCTTGTCTTTGATCTGCCTAAGGGTTCATTTGGACATCAAAACTCGGAACTGGTCACCCAGGTGACAGAACATTGTCTGCGTTCCGCCAAAGTAGGCATTGTGACATCATAACTCTGCACTTGTCCCCCAGGTGACAGAACCTTCTCTGTGATCTGCTTAAGGGGGCATTGTGACACCATTACTCTCCACTGGTAACCCAGGTGACAGAACCTTGACTCTGAACGGTCTAATGGGGGCATTGTGACATCATAACTATGCATTGGTCACAAAGTTGACAGACCATTGTATTTGATCTGCCGAAGGGGGCGTTGTGACATCATAAATCTGCCCATGTCCCCCATGTGACAGACCCTTGTCTGTGATCTGTTAAGGGGCATTGTGACACCATAACTCTGCACTGGACACCGCAGTTACAGACCCTTATGTATGATTTGCCTAAGGGGGCTTTGTGACATCATAACTCTGCACTGGTCACCCAGGTGACAGACCCTTGTCTGTGATCTGCCTAAGGGGGCATTGTGACATCATAACTCTGCAAGGGTCACCCAGGTGACAGAAACTTGTCTGTGATCTGCCTAAGGAGGCATTGTGACATCACAACTCTGCAATGGTCACACAGGTGTCAAACCCATTTCTGTGATCAGCCTAATGGGGTATTGTGACATCATAACTCTGCACTGGTCAGCCAGGTTACAGACCCTTGTCCACGATCTGCCTAAGGGGGCATCGTGACATCATAACTCTGCACTGGTTACCCAGGTGACTGACCCTTGTCTTTGATATGCCTAAGGGGCCTTGTGACCTCATAACTCGCCACTCGTCACCCAGTTGACAGACCATTTACTGTGATCTGACTAAGGGGGCATTGTTGCGTCATAACTCTTCA